>NW_028252849.1:0-212716 GCF_964263255.1 Lissotriton vulgaris | reverse complement strand
ACACTCCGAAACACATTCAATTTCACACATATGATCACTTACATTCTCTCAATCATATAATCACACACTTGAACATCCTCTTCATACACTCTAAAAGAAACCCATTCAATTTCACACAAATGACCACTTACATTCTCTAAGTCATATAATCACCCACTTGAACACCCTTTTCATACACTCCGAAAGACATTCAATTTCACGTGCATGACCACATACATTCTCCCAGTCATATACTCACACACTTGAACACCCTTTTTATAACCCTGAAAATCATTCAATTTCACACACATGGTCACTTACATTCTATCAATCATATACTCACACACTAAAACACCCTTTTCATAACTCTGAAACACATTTGATTTCATACACATGATCACTTACATTCTCTTAGTCATATACTCACACACTAAAACACCCTTTTCATAACTCTTAAAAACATTCAATTTCACACACATGACCACTTACATTCTCTTGGTTATATAATCACACACTTGAACACCCTTTTCAAACACTCCGAAACACATTCAATTTCACATGCATGACCACTTATATTCTCTCAGTCATATAATCACACACTTGAACACCCTTTTCAAACACTCCGAAACACATTCAATTTCACACGCATGACCACTTTCATTCTCTCAGTCATATAATCACACACTTGAACACCCTTTCCATTCACTCTGAAACACATTCAATTTCATACACACAACCACTTACAATCACTCAGTCATATACTCACAATCTTAAACACACTTTTCATAACTCTGAATCACATTCAGTTTCACACACAACCACGTACATTCTCTCAGTCTTATGCTCACATACTTGAACACCCTTTTCATACACTCCGAAACACATTCAATTTCACACACACGACCACTTACATTCTGTCAGTCATATACTCACACACTAAAACACCCTTTTCATAACTCTGAAACACATTCGATTTCACACTCATGACCACTTACATTCTCTTATTCGTATACTCACACACTAAAACACCCTTTTCATACAATCTGAAACACATTCAATTTTCACAAACATGAACACTTACATTCTCTCAGTCATATACTCACACACTAAAACACCCTTTTCATACACTCCGAAACACCTTCAATTTCACACACATGACCAGTTACATTCTCTCAGTCATATAATCACACACTTGAACACCCTTTTCAAAAACTCCGAAACACATTCAATTTCACACACATGACCACTTACATTCTATCAGTCATATAATCACACACTTGAACACCCTTTTCATTCACTCTGAAACACATTCAATTTCGCACACACAACCACTTACAATCTCTCAGTCATATAATCACAATCTTAAACACCCTTTTCAAAAACTCTGAAACACATTCAATTTCACACACATGACCACTTACATTCTATCAGTCATATAATCACACACTTGAACACCCTTTTCATTCACTCTGAAACACATTCAATTTCGCACACACAACCACTTACAATCTCTCAGTCATATAATCACAATCTTAAACACCCTTTTCATAACTCTGAATCACATTCAGTTTCACACACAACCACTCACATTCTCTCAGTCTTATACTCACATACTTGAACACCATTTTTATAACCCTGAAACACATTCAATTTCACACCCATGACCACTTACATTCTATCAGTCATATACTCACACACTAAAACACCCTTTTCATAACTCTGAAACACATTCGATTTCACACACATGATCACTTACATTCTCTTAGTCATATACTCACACACTAAAACACCCTTTTCATAACTCTGAAAAACATTCAATTTCACACACATGACCACTTACATTCTCTTAGTCATATACTCACACACTAGAACGCCCTTTTCATAACTCTGAAAAACATTCAATTTCAAACACATGACCACTTACATTCTCTTGGTTATATAATCACACACTTGAACACCCTTTTCAAACACTCCGAAACACATTCAATTTCACATGCATGACCACTTATATTCTCTTAGTCATATAATCACACACTTGAACACCCTTTTCAAACACTCCGAAACACATTCAATTTCACACACATGACCACTTTCATTCTCTCAGTCATATAATCACACACTTGAACACCCTTTTCATTCACTCTGAAACACATTCAATTTCATACACACAACCACTTACAATCTCTCAGTCATATACTCACAATCTTAAACACACTTTTCATAACTCTGAATCACATTCAGTTTCACACACAACCACTTACATTCTCTCAGTCTTATACTCACATACTTGAACACCCTTTTCATACACTCCGAAACACATTCAATTTCACACACACGATTACTTACATTCTGTCAGTCATATACTCACACACTAAAACACCCTTTTCATAACTCTGAAACACATTCGATTTCACACACATGACCACTTACATTCTCTTAGTCGTATACTCACACACTAAAACACCCTTTTCATACAATCTGAAACACATTCAATTTTACAAACATGAACATTTACATTCTCTCAGTCATGTACTCACACACTAAAACACCCTTTTCATACACTCCGAAACACCTTCAATTTCACACACATGACCAGTTACATTCTCTCAGTCATATAATCACACACTTGAACACCCTTTTCAAAAACTCTGAAACACATTTAATTTCACACACATGACCACTTACATTCTATCAGTCATATAATCACACACTTGAACACCCTTTTCATTCACTCTGAAACACATTCAATTTCACACACACAACCACTTACAATCTCTCAGTCATATAATCACAATCTTAAACACCCTTTTCATAACTCTGAATCACATTCAGTTTCACACACAACCACTTACATTCTCTCGGTCTTATACTCACATACTTGAAACCCTTTTCATACACCCTGTAACACATTCAATTGCACACACATGACCACTTACATTCTCTTAGTCATATACTCACACACTTGAACTCACTCTGAAACACATTCAATTTCACAGACACAACCTCTTACAATCTCTCAGTCAGATACTCACAATCTTAAACACCCTTTTCATAACTCTGAATCACATTCAGTTTCACACACAACCACTTACATTCTCTCAGTCTTATACTCACATACTTGAACACCCTTTTCATACACTCCGAAACACATTCAATTTCACACATATGATCACTTACATTCTCTCAATCATATAATCACACACTTGAACATCCTCTTTATACACTCTAAAAGAAACCCATTCAATTTCACACAAATGACCACTTACATTCTCTAAGTCATATAATCACACACTTGAACACCCTTTTCATACACTCTGAAAGACATTCAATTTCACACACATGGCCACTTACATTCTATCAGTCATATACTCACACACTAAAACACCCTTTTCATAACTCTGAAACACATTCGATTTCACACACATGATCACTTACATTCTCTCAGTCATATACTCACACACTAAAACACCCTTTTCATAACTCTGAAAAACATTCAATTTCACACACATGACCACTTACATTCTCTCAGTTATATAATCACACACTTGAACACCCTTTTCAAACACTCCGAAACACATTCAATTTCACATGCATGACCACTTATATTCTCTCAGTCATATAATCACACACTTGAACACCCTTTTCAAACACTCCGAAAGACATTCAATTTCACACACATGGCCACTTACATTCTATCAGTCATATACTCACACACTAAAACACCCTTTTCATAACTCTGAAACACATTCGATTTCACACACATGATCACTTACATTCTCTTAGTCATATACTCACACACTAAAACACCCTTTTCATAACTCTGAAAAACATTCAATTTCACACACATGACCACTTACATTCTCTCAGTTATATAATCACACACTTGAACACCCTTTTCAAACACTCCGAAACACTTTCAATTTCACATGCATGACCACTTATATTCTCTCAGTCATATAATCACACACTTGAACACCCTTTTCAAACACTCCAAAACACATTCAATTTCACACGCATGACCACTTTCATTCTCTCAGTCATATAATCACACACTTGAACACCCTTTTCATTCACTCTGAAACACATTCAATTTCATACACACAACCACTTACAATCTCTTAGTCATATACTCACAATCTTAAACACACTTTTCATAACTCTGAATCACATTCAGTTTCACACACAACCACTTACATTCTCTCAGTCTTATACTCACATACTTGAACACCCTTTTCATACACTCCGAAACACATTCAATTTCACACACACGACCACTTACATTCTGTCAGTCATATACTCACACACTAAAACACCCTTTTCATAACTCTGAAACACATTCGATTTCACACTCATGACCACTTACATTCTCTTATTAGTATACTCACACACTAAAACACCCTTTTCATACAATCTGAAACACATTCAATTTTACAAACATGAACACTTACATTCTCTCAGTCATATACTCACACACTAAAACACCCTTTTCATACACTCCGAAACACCTTCAATTTCACACACATGACCAGTTACATTCTCTCAGTCATATAATCACACACTTGAACACCCTTTTCAAAAACTCCGAAACACATTCAATTTCACACACATGACCACTTACATTCTATCAGTCATATAATCACACACTTGAACACCCTTTTCATTCACTCTGAAACACATTCAATTTCGCACACACAACCACTTACAATCTCTCAGTCATATAATCACAATCTTAAACACCCTTTTCAAAAACTCCGAAACACATTCAGTTTCACACACAACCACTCACATTCTCTCAGTCTTATACTCACATACTTGAACACCCTTTTTATAACCCTGAAAAAAATTCAATTTCAAACACATGACCACTTACATTCTATCAGTCATATACTCACACACTAAAACACCCTTTTCATAACTCTGAAACACATTCGATTTCACACACATGATCACTTACATTCTCTTAGTCATATAATCACACACTAAAACACCCTTTTCATAACTCTGAAAAACATTCAATTTCACACACATGACCACTTACATTCTCTTAGTCATATACTCACACACTAGAACACCCTTTCATAACTCTGAAAAACATTCAATTTCAAACACATGACCACTTACATTCTCTTGGTTATATAATAACACACTTGAACACCCTTTTCAAACACTCCGAAACACATTCAATTTCACATGCATGACCACTTATATTCTCTTAGTCATATAATCACACACTTGAACACCCTTTTCAAACACTCCGAAACACATTCAATTTCACACACATGACCACTTTCATTCTCTCAGTCATATAATCACACACTTGAACACCCTTTTCATTCACTCTGAAACACATTCAATTTCATACACACAACCACTTACAATCTCTCAGTCATATACTCACAATCTTAAACACACTTTTCATAACTCTGAATCACATTCAGTTTCACACACAACCACTTACATTCTCTCAGTCTTATACTCACATACTTAAACACCCTTTTCATACACTCCGAAACACATTCAATTTCACACACACGACTACTTACAATCTCTCAGTCATATACTCACAATCTTAAACACACTTTTCATAACTCTGAATCACATTCAGTTTCACACACAACCACTTACATTCTCTCAGTCGTATACTCACACACTAAAACACCCTTTTCATACAATCTGAAACACATTCAATTTTACAAACATGAACATTTACATTCTCTCAGTCATGTACTCACACACTAAAACACCCTTTTCATACACTCCGAAACACCTTCAATTTCACACACATGACCAGTTACATTCTCTCAGTCATATAATCACACACTTGAACACCCTTTTCAAAAACTCTGAAACACATTTAATTTCACACACATGACCACTTACATTCTATCAGTCATATAATCACACACTTGAACACCCTTTTCATTCACTCTGAAACACATTCAATTTCACACACACAACCACTTACAATCTCTCAGTCATATAATCACAATCTTAAACACCCTTTTCATAACTCTGAATCACATTCAGTTTCACACACAACCACTTACATTCTCTCGGTCTTATACTCACATACTTGAAAACCCTTTTCATACACTCTGTAACACATTCAATTTCACACACATGACCACTTACATTCTCTTAGTCATATACTCACACACTTGAACTCACTCTGAAACACATTCAATTTCACACACACAACCTCTTACAATCTCTCAGTCAGATACTCACATACTTGAACACCCTTTTCATACACTCCGAAACACATTCAATTTCACACAATCTTAAACACCCTTTTCATAACTCTGAATCACATTCAGTTTCACACACAACCACTTACATTCTCTCAGTCTTATACTCACATACTTGAACACCCTTTTCATACACTCCGAAACACATTCAATTTCACACATATGATCACTTACATTCTCTCAATCATATAATCACACACTTGAACATCCTCTTCATACACTCTAAAAGAAACCCATTCAATTTCACACAAATGACCACTTACATTCTCTAAGTCATATAATCACCCACTTGAACACCCTTTTCATACACTCCGAAAGACATTCAATTTCACGTGCATGAACACATACATTCTCCCAGTCATATACTCACACACTTGAACACCCTTTTTATAACCCTGAAAATCATTCAATTTCACACACATGGCCACTTACATTCTATCAATCATATACTCACACACTAAAACACCCTTTTCATAACTCTGAAACACATTTGATTTCATACACATGATCACTTACATTCTCTTAGTCATATACTCACACACTAAAACACCCTTTTCATAACTCTTAAAAACATTCAATTTCACACACATGACCACTTACATTCTCTTGGTTATATAATCACACACTTGAACACCCTTTTCAAACACTCCGAAACACATTCAATTTCACATGCATGACCACTTATATTCTCCCAGTCATATAATCACACACTTGAACACCCTTTTCAAACACTCCGAAACACATTCAATTTCAAACGCATGACCACTTTCATTCTCTCAGTCATATAATCACACACTTGAACACCCTTTTCATTCACTCTGAAACACATTCAATTTCATACACACAACCACTTACAATCTCTCAGTCATATACTCACAATCTTAAACACACTTTTCATAACTCTGAATCACATTCAGTTTCACACACAACCACGTACATTCTCTCAGTCTTATACTCACATACTTGAACACCCTTTTCATACACTCCGAAACACATTCAATTTCACACACACGACCACTTACATTCTGTCAGTCATATACTCACACACTAAAACACCCTTTTCATAACTCTGAAACACATTCGATTTCACACTCATGACCACTTACATTCTCTTATTCGTATACTCACACACTAAAACACCCTTTTCATACAATCTGAAACACATTCAATTTTACAAACATGAACACTTACATTCTCTCAGTCATATACTCACACACTAAAACACCCTTTTCATACACTCCGAAACACCTTCAATTTCACACACATGACCAGTTACATTCTCTCAGTCATATAATCACACACTTGAACACCCTTTTCAAAAACTCCGAAACACATTCAATTTCACACACATGACCACTTAAATTCTATCAGTCATATAATCACACACTTGAACACCCTTTTCATTCACTCTGAAACACATTCAATTTCGCACACACAACCATTTACAATCTCTCAGTCATATAATCACAATCTTAAACACCCTTTTCAAAAACTCTGAAACACATTCAATTTCACACACATGACCACTTACATTCTATCAGTCATATAATCACACACTTGAACACCCTTTTCATTCACTCTGAAACACATTCAATTTCGCACACACAACCACTTACAATCTCTCAGTCATATAATCACAATCTTAAACACCCTTTTCATAACTCTGAATCACATTCAGTTTCACACACAACCACTCACATTCTCTCAGTCTTATACTCACATACTTGAACACCCTTTTTATAACCCTGAAACACATTCAATTTCACACCCATGACCACTTACATTCTATCAGTCATATACTCACACACTAAAACACCCTTTTCATAACTCTGAAACACATTCGATTTCACACACATGATCACTTACATTCTCTTAGTCATATACTCACACACTAAAACACCCTTTTCATAACTCTGAAAAACATTCAATTTCACACACATGACCACTTACATTCTCCTAGTCATATACTCACACACTAGAACGCCCTTTTCATAACTCTGAAAAACATTCAATTTCAAACACATGACCACTTACATTCTCTTGGTTATATAATCACACACTTGAACACCCTTTTCAAACACTCCGAAACACATTCAATTTCACATGCATGACCACTTATATTCTCTTAGTCATATAATCACACACTTGAACACCCTTTTCAAACACTCCGAAACACATTCAATTTCACACACATGACCACTTTCATTCTCTCAGTCATATAATCACACACTTGAACACCCTTTTCATTCACTCGGAAACACATTCAATTTCATACACACAACCACTTACAATCTCTCAGTCATATACTCACAATCTTAAACAAACTTTTCATAACTCTGAATCACATTCAGTTTCACACACAACCACTTACATTCTCTCAGTCTTATACTCACATACTTGAACACCCTTTTCATACACTCCGAAACACCTTCAATTTCACACACACGACTACTTACATTCTGTCAGTCATATACTCACACACTAAAACACCCTTTTCATAACTCTGAAACACATTCGATTTCACACACATGACCACTTACATTCTCTTAGTCGTATACTCACACACTAAAACACCCTTTTCATACAATCTGAAACACATTCAATTTTACAAACATGAACATTTACATTCTCTCAGTCATGTACTCACACACTAAAACACCCTTTTCATACACTCCGAAACACCTTCAATTTCACACACATGACCAGTTACATTCTCTCAGTCATATAATCACACACTTGAACACCCTTTTCAAAAACTCTGAAACACATTTAATTTCACACACATGACCACTTACATTCTATCAGTCATATAATCACACACTTGAACACCCTTTTCATTCACTCTGAAACACATTCAATTTCACACACACAACCACTTACAATCTCTCAGTCATATAATCACAATCTTAAACACCCTTTTCATAACTCTGAATCACATTCAGTTTCACACACAACCACTTACATTCTCTCGGTCTTATACTCACATACTTGAAACCCTTTTCATACACCCTGTAACACATTCAATTGCACACACATGACCACTTACATTCTCTTAGTCATATACTCACACACTTGAACTCACTCTGAAACACATTCAATTTCACAGACACAACCTCTTACAATCTCTCAGTCAGATACTCACAATCTTAAACACCCTTTTCATAACTCTGAATCACATTCAGTTTCACACACAACCACTTACATTCTCTCAGTCTTATACTCACATACTTGAACACCCTTTTCATACACTCCGAAACACATTCAATTTCACACACATGGCCACTTACATTCTATCAGTCATATACTCACACACTAAAACACCCTTTTCATAACTCTGAAACACATTCGATTTCACACACATGATCACTTACATTCTCTTAGTCATATACTCACACACTAAAACACCCTTTTCATAACTCTGAAAAACATTCAATTTCACACACATGACCACTTACATTCTCTCAGTTATATAATCACACACTTGAACACCCTTTTCAAACACTCCGAAACACATTCAATTTCACATGCATGACCACTTATATTCTCTCAGTCATATAATCACACACTTGAACACCCTTTTCAAACACTCCGAAAGACATTCAATTTCACACACATGGCCACTTACATTCTATCAGTCATATACTCACACACTAAAACACCCTTTTCATAACTCTGAAACACATTCGATTTCACACACATGATCACTTACATTCTCTTAGTCATATACTCACACACTAAAACACCCTTTTCATAACTCTGAAAAACATTCAATTTCACACACATGACCACTTACATTCTCTCAGTTATATAATCACACACTTGAACACCCTTTTCAAACACTCCGAAACACTTTCAATTTCACATGCATGACCACTTATATTCTCTCAGTCATATAATCACACACTTGAACACCCTTTTCAAACACTCCAAAACACATTCAATTTCACACGCATGACCACTTTCATTCTCTCAGTCATATAATCACACACTTGAACACCCTTTTCATTCACTCTGAAACACATTCAATTTCATACACACAACCACTTACAATCTCTTAGTCATATACTCACAATCTTAAACACACTTTTCATAACTCTGAATCACATTCAGTTTCACACACAACCACTTACATTCTCTCAGTCTTATACTCACATACTTGAACACCCTTTTCATACACTCCGAAACACATTCAATTTCACACACACGACCACTTACATTCTGTCAGTCATATACTCACACACTAAAACACCCTTTTCATAACTCTGAAACACATTCGATTTCACACTCATGACCACTTACATTCTCTTATTCGTATACTCACACACTAAAACACCCTTTTCATACAATCTGAAACACATTCAATTTTACAAACATGAACACTTACATTCTCTCAGTCATATACTCACACACTAAAACACCCTTTTCATACACTCCGAAACACCTTCAATTTCACACACATGACCAGTTACATTCTCTCAGTCATATAATCACACACTTGAACACCCTTTTCAAAAACTCCGAAACACATTCAATTTCACACACATGACCACTTACATTCTATCAGTCAAATAATCACACACTTGAACACCCTTTTCATTCACTCTGAAACACATTCAATTTCGCACACACAACCACTCACAATCTCTCAGTCATATAATCACAATCTTAAACACCCTTTTCATAACTCTGAATCACATTCAGTTTCACACACATGACCACTCACATTCTCTCAGTCTTATACTCACATACTTGAAAACCCTTTTCATACACTCTGTAACACATTCAATTTCACACACATGACCACTTACATTCTCTCAGTCATATACTCACACACTTGAACTCACTCTGAAACACATTCAATTTCACACACACAACCTCTTACAATCTCTCAGTCAGATACTCACAATCTTAAACACCCTTTTCATACACTCCGAAACACTTTCAATTTCACACACATGTCCACTTACATTCTCTCAATCATATAATCACACACTTGAACATCCTCTTCATACACTCTAAAAGAAACCCATTCAATTTCACACAAATGACCACTTACATTCTCTAAGTCATATAATCACACACTTGAACACCCTTTTCATACACTCCGAAAGACATTCAATTTCACGTGCATGACCACATACATTCTCCCAGTCATATACTCACACACTTGAACACCCTTTTTATAACCTTGAAACACATTCAATTTCACACACATGACCACTTACATTCTATCAGTCATATACTCACACACTAAAACACCCTTTTCATAACTCTGAAACACATTCGATTTCACACACATGATCACTTACATTCTCTTAGTCATATACTCACACACTAAAACACCCTTTTCATAACTCTGAAAAACATTCAATTTCACACACATGCCCACTTACATTCTCTCAATCATATACTCACACACTTGAACATCCTCTTCATACACTCTAAAAGAAACCCATTCAATTTCACACAAATGACCACTTACATTCTCTAAGTCATATAATCACACACTTGAACACCCTTTTCATACACTCCAAAAGACATTCAATTTCACGTGCATGACCGCAGACATTCTCCCAGTCATATACTCACACACTTGAACACCCTTTTTATAACCCTGAAACACATTCAATTTCACACACATGACCACTTACATTCTATCAGTCATATACTCACACACTAAAACACCCTTTTCATAACTCTGAAACACATTCGATATCACACACATAATCACTTACATTCTCTTAGTCATATACTCACACACTAAAACACCCTTTTCATAACTCTGAAAAACATTCAATTTCACACAAATGACAACTTACATTCGCTCGGTTATATAATCACACACTTAAACACCCTTTTCAAACACTCCGAAACACCTTCAATTTCACACACATGACCACTTACATTCTCTCAGTCATATAATCACACACTTGAACACCCTTTTCAAACACTGCGAAACACATTCAACTTCACACGCATGACTACTTACATTCTCTCAGTCATATAATCACACACTTGACCACCCATTTCTTTCAGTCTGAAACACATTCAATTTCACACACACAACCACTTACAATCTCTCAGTCATATACTCACTATCTTAAACACCCTTTTCATAACTCTGAATCACATTCCGTTTCACACACAACCACTTACATTCTCTCGATCTTATAATCACACACTTGAACACCCTTTTCATACACTCTGAAACATATTCTATTTCAAACACATGACCACTTACATTCTCTCATTCATATACTCAACACACTTGAACATCCTCTTCATACACTATGAAACAAATGAACACTTACATTCTCTAAATCATATAATCACACACTTGAACACCCTTTTCATACACGCCGAAAGACATTCAATTTCACGTGCATGACCACATACATTCTCTCAGTCATATAATCACACACTTGAACACCCTTTTCAAACACTCCAAAACACATTCAATTTCACACGCATGACTATTTACATTCTCTCAGTCATATAATCACACATTTGAACACCTTTTTCATTCACTCTGAAACACATTCAATTTCATACACACAACCACTTACAATCTCTCAGTCATATACTCACAATCTTAAACACCCTTTTCATAACTCTGAATCACATTCAGTTTCACACACAACCACTTACATTCTCTCAGTCTTATACTCACAGACTTGAACACCCTTTTCATACACTCCGAAACACATTCAATTAGACACACATGACCACTTACATTTTCTGAGTCATATACTCACACATTTGAATACCCTTTTCATGCACTCTGAAACACATTCAATTTCACACACATGATCACTTACATTCTCTCAGTCATATGCTCACACAATCTTTGCACATAAATGGCCTGAGCTCAAAACTAGAAGATCCAGACTTCATGGAATTTCTCAAAAAACACGATTTAATTCTTCTCCAAGAGACATGGCAAACAAATCCTTCTCCAATAGTAGGTTACAAAGAATATCTTAACCCGGCCCAGAAGGACTCGAAATATGGTAGAGCTAAAGGAGGGCTTTCAATCTATGTCTCGACCTACATCTCCTGGCAGGCCACGGAAGTAGATTTAGATACAACATGGATGCTATGTATCAAATTAACAGCCCCGACCTTCTGTAGCCTACTAATATTGAGTATTTACATCCACCCATCATCCAAACAAAAGAGATTGAATTTTGATATTCTAGTAGCAACACTGGATACATTAAAACTGGCTCACCCACACTCCAACATAATTTTATCAGGAGATTTTAACATGAAATTACAAAATCTAAGGAAAGATAGTCCAACAGGCCACGTTCCACCTAGCAAACAACGTGACACACATGGTAACAGATGTGCCTCTCTGTTGGAAGAAAGTTCATTGAGCGTGTTAAACGGACAAGTGACATCAGAGAGCCACCAAGCATATACCCGAGTAACGCAGAGAACGTGCTCCATCATAGACTATTCATTAACAAACCTAGACCTTCTCCCCCACATCACAAACTTTGAAATAAAAGATAGGTCAGAAAGCGACCACCACCCACAAACCTTCACTTTACTCGTAAATATGGCCGACCCAGCAAAAGACAAAGAGATGTCCCAATTCACAAAATGTTACAATTTGAAATGTTTCATTTGGATAAAGGAAAATATCGGTGACATCATGGCCACATGCATAACCCTTTCGGAGAGTTTTAAAGTCAATCCATCATGCATAAGGGCTTTGGAAATCTTTGCTCAAGACCTAAACAAAGATTTCTCAAAAAATGCCGCAAACTAGGCAGACCAGAAGGGATAGGGTGGTTCACCACCATTTTAAGGAAACAAAAAAAACAATTGAATAAACATCTAAGGCATCTGCGAACACGAGGCCCAGAATCCAGTCAGGACATTCTCTCACTAATATCAAAAGGAAGAAAAGACCTCAAAAGAGACTCCAAGGTAGCCAAGAAAGCCTTCAGAGAAGAACTCTGGGCAAAACTCCTCCATGCCAGCAACCAAAAAGACTCTAAGCTCTTCTGGGATATAATCAACCAGCTATCGGATGGCAAGAACAGTCACTTCAACTCTGACGTAATGGAGGACACTTGGAAAGCACACATCGAGCAAACATATAAGGACATCCTACCCTCAGGAGCTACAAATCAGGAAATCTCCATTGCAGAAATAGCTGATGATACACCTACAATTGAACTGTCAGAACCACTTCTGCAGATTTCCCAAGATCGGGTCTTTAAAACCATAAAAAATCTAAGGCCTGAAGGAGCTCCAGGACCTAATGGATTGCCTAACGCATTATTCCGGCATGATCCCTTATTCTGGTCTGACATCTTTACTCGATTATTCACACATGCACTATCGTCAGGAACGATTCCAGACTCCTGGAGAGGAAGCATCCTTAATCCTATACATAAATCTGGTCCACGTTCAGATCCTGCCAACTACAGATTGATCGCACTCATCGATGTTGAAGCCAAGATTTACGCCTCTAACCTGCTGGCAGATTTAGAAGACTGGGTGAGCCACACAAACATGATGCCAAACACACAAACAGGATTCCGGCCTGGAATGGGCACCCTCACCAACATCTCTGCGGTCACACTCCTAGCCAATCAAGCCATGGCCAAATCCCGCTCCCTCTATGCCTGCTTTATTGACCTCAAAGCAGCATTCGATAAAGTACAGAGGGCAAAGCTATGGGCCAAAATGCAAAGCTTGGGAGCACCAACAAAACTTTTGGAGGCAATTATCAACCTTTACTCGGATACATGGGTCCAAATAAAAAAAGGAGACGGGTGCAGCATAACAAGTAAGATCCAAACTAAAAACGGGCTGAAACAGGGGTGCGTGCTGGCCCCCTGCCTCTTTAACATCTACACCGCCGACCTCAAGAAATACATTCAACAAGTCCAAACCGACCCCCCAAAACTGGGTAAAACACCAATCACCAGCCTTCAATACGCAGATGATATCGTCCTTCTATCACAAACACCGATAGGCATTCAACGATCAATGACCCAACTAGGAGCATACACCATTGCATCCCAATTAACAATCAATCGCAAGAAAACTAAGGTGCTGTGCTTCTCAAAACATCATAAAAAAGGGTCAAATGGCAAATTCATCTGGAACCTGGGTGACAAACCAATAACCCAGGTGGAATCTTACAAATATCTAGGGTTTCAACTTGATCAAAACCTTAACTTCAAACACCAGCTGATTCAAGTGAGAACGAAAGCAAAACAATTTCTCTACGCCTTTAAAATTTTACACAGGAAATTAAAAGGCAGCTCAACAGGGCATGTGTTGAAGGTAATTGCAGCCAAATTCATACCAACCATATCATACGGGTCAGAAATAATGCATACAATAGATGCAGCCGCCCTTAACCAAGCCCAATCAAGCGTTTTCAAGAGGTTGTTCTTAATCCCCCGGCACATTTCTCAAGCCCAGATTCGACTGGAATATGGGCTAAAAAACCAGAAACCAGCCAGACAAGGGGCGGTCATCAAATACTACTGGCGGATGAGGCAAGCAGAAGATAACACATTAGCCCACTCCTGCTGGGAAGAAATCGAAAAGCAAGCGATGTTAAATAATTCCATCGTCACGGTCCTAAAAGGTTCACTCAAGGACTTACACCTCGAAGGGGCATGGCATATAAACACCCCTTTTTCTGGCTTCAAAAAGGCAGTAAACAGCGCAACCAAACAAATTTCACAGCTAATGGATAAAACTGCATTCTCAAAGAAAAAACACGCTTGGGCAGAGATTAGTTCTTATCAGTCGCTCAAACCACAACCATACTTGTTAGACCATTTCTCACAACATAAAAAGCCTTATCTGACCATGTTACGGTTGGGGTCATTCCCTACGAAGAACTTAACCCCTAAATGGAAACAAGTATGGTCAACAAAAGAATGCCGGCTGTGTGGACAAGGAGAAGAGAGCCTCTTACATCTCCAATGCATCTGCCCTACAATTCTAGAAATTCGGAAAAGGGTCCTCCGCAAGTTGCTGATAAAAAACCAGTTACGGACAGGCAGAGCGGCAGTCATACATTGTCTTGGAGGCCACTCCATTGAACTATCTTGCAAAGCCATTATGCTTTGGAAAATGGCAGCCAAAGAATTAGACAACAAACAAGAATGAACTGGAGTGGTTCAGTTAAGACCGCTTGGACCCTTGTTCTTCTCCTGCATTAACATAAATTCTGGGCCCCTGGCGTACAGTACCGCATCTCTCTGTTCAAAACTTCTTTTAACATGAAAGTTTTATTTAATGTATTATCTATGAACGATTATCCAGGTCATGACAGCATTGTGTTTTCATTTCTTTTCTGTTAGCTCCTTTTTAACCCTCAACATTTCATCCAATTAAGTAATTTTGTTTTTTTTTAACATGTTTGTATCATTGAACTTTTTCCACTCTTTAACGAGATCAAATAAAAGTATTTCTGACTGACTGACTGACTACTCACACAATAAAACACCCTTTTGATAACTCTGAAACACATTCAATTTCACACACATGACCACTTACATTCTCTCAGTCATATACTCACATACTTGAACACCCTTTTCATAACTCTGAAACACATTTGATTTCACACACATGACCACTTACATTCTCTCAGTCATATACTCACACACTTGAACACCCTTTTCATAACTCTGAAACACATTCGATTTCACACACATGACCACTTACATTCTCCCCAGCCATATACTCACACACATAAACACTCTTTTCATATACTCTAAAACACATTCAATGTCACAAACATGACCACTTACATTGTCTCAGTCATATACTCACACCCTTAAACACCCTTTTCATACACTCTGAAACACATTCAATTCCACATACATGTACCACTTACATTCTCTCACTTGTAAATTGTAAAAAAATGTAAATCGATACTTGTATAGCGCACTACTCACCCGCAAGGGTCTCAAGGCGCTTGTACGAATACTGCTGTGGAACCCATCCTGGCTTTCCCTGTGAGACGTCCACTCCTGGGCACCGCCAAGGTGGAGGCCAGGCATCCTTAGCGTTGTGGGGGCCGTTGTGGAGATTAAGCAAGCTATTGCCCAGAGTTGCAGAGTGGAACTCCATGATTGGAATAGGCACCGAGGCGAGAATTATCAGGTCCGTGGAATTTTGAGCCCAAGACCCGCCGAGGCGGGTAATTGAACCCTGGTCCCGGGCTAGACCTCTGCATCAAGGTCTGCCGCTCTAATCATTGAGCCACACTTCTCCACACTCCACACTTGCAAACTCAAACACTTGTTGCTTTTACTTTTCCTCTCTCACATGTTCCCACACACACTTCCGGGCAGTGGTGGCTCTGACCATGTTCGTAGGTGCAACACCAAGGCAGGGTCGCATTTTGTAAGATGCGGATTTACATCCGAAATATTTTCAGAGGCTGCCAGGACTGAGTCTCTTTAGAGCAAAGTTCGTTGGCTGCTCCAAATCACCTTATATGTTATTCTCTAAAAAACATATAGGCAAAAATGTAGTCCTGGCTCGCAGAGGTAACGCTGTGGGGCAGTGAGGCGGGGCGGGTGCGGTGCTGGGTTGGGGGTAGTGAAGTCCAACATACTATGGCAGTTGTTTTATAATTAATTTACGTTCACCTTTGCTGTAATTTGTCGGACTCCACTACCCCCAACCAGCCCCACCCTGCCTCAGTGCCCCACAGCATCACCTCTGTGAGCCACCCCTGCAAAATTGACACACTGTGGAATCAATGCTACTCGTGCATTTTTTTTATCACTAAGCATTGCCTTAAGTCTGGATTCCTGCCTAATAATTCATCTTCAGGCATCAGCAGGACCTTTATTGTGAAGGATGCAGACCCTGCCAAGGTGGACCGTAGCCAATCAGATGCCAGAAGATTCACTGACACCCTAGAGGAATGCACAGGGCCCACATAACAAGCGGTGGCCTCGAAAGGAACTCTGATCCAATATAAAGACCACAACAATGGTCATTGTTGAACTTTGCTTACATGCATGGTGAGTGTGGAGCGCAAAATATATGTCATGGGAAATGTTTACCAGTCCCTGATTTTTGCCTTCCACGGTGTACCTGCTGGAATTTGTAACGTCCCTTATGTAGAATGAGAAAAAATAAACTACAAGTCCCAGAAATGCAACAGCATTGCAAGATATAATTATGAAAGTGTCAAACATTGCATGGACCATCTTTTCTCATTTGGTTTATGATTGGTTTTCCATGTGAAGCAAGACGTTACAGGTTTTAAATGCACTAAACTACTCTGTTAAATGTTTGCCTTTTATGTCTATTTAGTTCTTGCCAAAGACCGCGCATACACTGTCGCTGGTGAGATCTTTTGTTAACTTGAACTTGAAGGGGACTAAGAGCCCGCCCCTTTGCTCCCATTGGTTGTCTTCACCATCACGCTCATTTCCTTGCATCTCCTAGGTCAGTGTGTGTCTGTTTCACTTTCTCTTTGTGGATTCGTCCTTTTAATGAAGCATGGACCAAGTGCTTATGGATTGCTTTATTAATGTCCTTCTGCTGCCTGCACTCTCTTCTGATTCAGGCACCCATCATCTTCCTGCCCCCTTTGCACTCCGCTCTTGCGCTGTTTCCTACCCACATCCCCGGCTTCTAAGTGATGGAACCAGAGGCTTTCCTATTATCCACTTTATTGCCACTTATGATGCCATACACTGTAATGTAATGTAATGTAAATTGATACTTGTATAGCGCACTACTCACCCGCAAGGGTCTCAAGGCGCTTGTACGAATACCGCTGTGGAACCCATCCTGGCTTTCCCTGTGAGGCATCCACTCCTGGGCACCCCCAAGGTGGAGGCCAGGCATCCTTAGCGTTGTGGGGGCCATTGTGGAGATTAAGTAAGCTAATGCCCAGAGTTGCAGAGTGGGACCCCATGATTGGAATAGGCACCGAGGCGAGAATTATCAGGTCCGTGGAATTTTGAGCCCAAGACCCGCCGAGGCGGGTAATTGAACCCTGGTCCCGGGCTAGATCTCTGCATCAGGGTCTGCCGCTCTAACCATTGAGCCACACTTCTCCACTCCATACTCCCGATCCAAAATGGGTTATTTTAGCAATCTTTGGAATTGGGTCTGCTTCAATATATATCAATTGGGAAAGGACATTCCCTAGATTTCTTTTCCAATTCTTCTGTTTCTCAAATGTTGGCATGGATGTGATGTCTTGAGCTCTCTTACTTGAGTGAAAGTCCCCGGCCTCCTGTGTCTCTCCATGAGTGGGTGCACAGATGCAAAGAGGCGAGTCATTCATGCTCACTCTTTTCATTCTTGGCACTGGTGGAGTGTCTCTCAAACCTGGAATCCAGAGTTGTTTTTAAGGGACATATATTGTTTACATTTAAAGAGCAAACTAAGGTGTCTGCTGGGGTGATGTGGCCACAGTCCACGTGATTAACATACACCCTGTGATGTGTAACAAAGCCCACAAGGACTGGGATGGGTTATTCCATTATTGGACTGTAATCTTTTGCTGACATTACACAGCAGTCTTTGTGGGGATCCCACATGTGTTTATTTACCTTATACTGTAAACTACAGATACTTACTACATATAGTAAATGACAAATGTATTCTTGCATTAGAAAGTCTCACGGACCTTTACATCACAAGTTAAAAACAGTTTTTTCAATTGAGGTATGACTGCTAACATGCACCACTGCTCAGGAGATGGGGTGTATTATAAATTAAATATGGTTTCTGTGCTTGTACCAAAAAACCTTGTACGGATGCCCACACGAGGGCTCTCCACCCTTTCTGCGGGTTTTAAATCTGAATGTTAGATCGGCATTGAAACACCATCAAGACATCTACGATCTAATTGAGGATGAAGCCCCCAATGTCTTTGCCATCACTGAAACCTGGCTTCAGGACGCGGATGCTGCTATTTCCAATTTCAAAAACAACAAGTGATGGACCGAATGTGGATCAATGTCACACATTCCCCCAGTCAAAAGATCTGGGCCCAAATCCATCGTTTTTTTGCACTCCACACCACCCTGGGTTAGACAATGGCGATATGCAAATCAGCTCTGACCCTGTTGCCCCATGGGAACAGTCCAGTCCGAACTACAAAAGCCATGTCCTTCCCAGAACGGAATCAAGCATCCGAGGACCGGACCGGTTTCGAGGTAACACCTCTCATCAGCCCGGCTAGCTTGACTCCAAGTGGTGTGGAGTGCCTGGGACCCACGTCTGGGCATCCCCAGCGCACTTAGGGCGGCAATTGCAAAAACAACAAGTGATGGACCGAATGTGGATCAATGTCACACATTCCCCCAGACAAAAGATCTGGGCCCAAATCCATCGTTTTTTTGCACTCCACACCACCCTGGGTTAGACAATGGCGATATGCAAATCAGCTCTGACCCTGTTGCCCCATGGGAACAGTCCAGTCCGGGGGAATGTGTGACATTGATCCACATTCGGTCCATCACTTGTTGTTTTTGCTATTTCCAATTTAGCATGCCCCCCTGACTATTCTATGTTTCCCATAATAGATCTTCTAGAGGCGGTGGTATAGCTCTCATAGTTAGGTCCTGTTTTACCTGCGTGTGGGGCGGCCTCAACATTGCCGGATGCGAAAGTGCCTCTTTTAAGATCTCAGTCAGTCCCCAGTTTACGTTCTCTGGGATGGTTGTGTATCGTCCGCCGGGTAGCGATGTGGTGTTCAGAAATTCATTCCCCGACGCTGTTGGCACTCTTGCTATAGATTGTGCCAACTATTCCATCTTGGGTGATCTGAACCTACATTTTGACACTCCTTCCATCCTGACGGTACGCAGCATCTCTGCTGACTTAGAGGCCTTTCAGCTCTCCCAGCTGGTTTCTCAGCCTACCCATATGGGGGGACATATCCTCGACCCCTTTTTTACCAATCTTCCGGAGACTAAAATCATATCTATTTCTCTGTTAGCGTGGACCGACCATTTCCTGGTGACCATTCAATGTCCTATACCTGTGACCTCCACCATCCCTTCGGCCAGACGGGTATCTAGGAGGCACTGGAACAAACTCAGGCTAGAAGACTTTCATCGCCTTCTTGCGGAAGATCCGATGGGCCCATTGAATGGCGTGGAAAAGGGCTATGACCATTTTTGCTCTTGGATTACCAGGGCCCTGGACACTCTGATTCCCATCGTATCGAGTAAAATCAGTACCAAAGAGTCGAGTCCCTGGTATGACAGCGCCTTACGTGCCTTGAAGGGAGCTTGTAGACAGGCGGAGAGAGCATGGCGGAAGACGTATGGGGCTGATTTAAAAGCTGCGTATGCTGCTTCTGTCAAGATCTATCATCGGGCTATCTGTCGAGCCCGAGCAGCATATTATGCTGCAGAAATCCGTAATAGCTCAAACCCGTCAAAGACCATCTTCAAGGCCGTGAAAGATCTTGTGGTGAAGCGGAATTCCTATGTGGTTGTGAGTTGTGAGTTCCATCTCCCACTGTGAATCCCTTGCTTCTTACTTTCTGGGAAAAGTCCAAGCTATCTACCGGGCATTCCCCAGCACAGGGATTGACCTGGGAAGTTCAAATGGGACACTACATCATATTACCCTGCTCTCATTTCCCCCTCTTTCTCCGGAGGGGTTTGACAAACTTGCTTTGCAAGTTAAATCTGGGTCTCCATCGGATCCAGTAAGACCTGCTCTTTTTAGAGATCAGGCCTTTATGGGACGTTCTGTTGTATGTTCCCTAGTCAACCTCTCACTGGAGTCGGGTGTGGTTCCAACTAAGTGGAAGCAGGCGGTGGTGTCCCCAATTATCAAAAAGCCCTCCTTGGACCCGTCGAAGCCTGAAAGTTACCGTCCCATCTCACTGCTACCCTGGCCGGCAAAGATTACAGAGGCTCATGTCAACTTGGCCCTGTCAGAACATCTCGCCCGGACCAATGCCCTTGATCCCACACAAAATGGCTTCCGCGCTGGGCACAGCACGGAGACCGCTCTCCTTGTGATGGTAGAACATCTACGTGCGGTGTTGGATGCTGGTCAGACGGCGGCGCTGATATTGTTAGACCTCAGCGCCGCCTTTGACACGGTCTCTCACAGTATCCTCCTGCATCGGCTCGAGGAGATTGGTGTCGGGGGCCAGGCGCTACAGTGGTTCCGCTCCTTCCTCGAAAACCGTACCTTCTGTGTTGCCATCCCTCCCTTCAAGTCCGATTTCCAGCCACTGGCCATGGGGGTTCCGCAGGGATCCTTACTGAGTCCCACGTTGTTCAATCTGTACGTGAGACCGCTGGCTGAGGTCGCCAGGCAGTGGGGCCTAACTTTGGTCTCATATGCCGACGACACACAGCTGGCGGTTACTCTCAGCGGGGATGTGGAACAAGATGCCCCCAGGTTTCAGGATGGACTGAAGGCGGTGGCTAGCTGGTTGACGGGGAACAGTCTCCAGCTCAATGCCAATAAGACAGAGGTTATGGTTGTCGGAAGGGGAGTGGAACTATGGGGTGACCAATGGTGGTCGCCAGAGCTGGGACCTACCCCAGCTCCGGTGTCGGAGTTGAAAAATCTGGGAGTCTGGCTGGATGCTGGTCTTACCTTTGTAGGACACACCAAAAAAACAGCTGCCTGTTGTTTTGGCCTGCTGAGAGGCTTAAGACCTGTCCTCAAATATTTTGATGCCCCAACCAGACAGCTGGTAATCCAGGCCACTGTCATCCTCGCCTGGATTACGCCAGCTCTCTCCTGGTCGGGGCCAATCAGGCTGAGCTTACTCGCCTGCAACGGGTACAAAATGCTGCGGCTAGAGCGATTGTCGGCCTGCCCAGATTTTGCCCGGTGTAGAGTGTACTTCGCTCCCTACACTGGCTTCCAGTGAGGAAGCGTATCCTCTTCAAGGTCCTCTGTCTTGCCTTTAAGATTTTGAGAGGTATAGGCCCTGAAATCATGTCCAGCTTTCTTTCTTTCTATGTCCCTACACGCACCCTTCGTTCCCAAGGCCAGGCCTTTGCTGTAGTCCCTAGATACAGGCTCTGCCGTGTGGTGGGACGCTCCTTCAGCGTCAAAGCTGCATCAACTTGGAATTCTCTTCCGGTTGAGATTCGCCGGCTGGAGGATCTTATGACTTTCCGGAAAGCCATAAAAACCTTTCTGTTTTAGCTGCCCCCTTTAGTTTTCTGTTGGTTCCTGTGGTGTTATGGTCCTCCTTGTCAATGCGCCAGGACGCTCCTTAGCTGGAGTAGCTGTGCGCACAACAAAAAAAATAACATTAACACTGGGGTGCAAAGAAATGAAAAAGGTCCCTGCCTTTGGTGTCTGATCACATTGTGCTTTAAACTGCAACCATCAGTGTGAATAGCACACACATATCAACCCTCCCCCCCGCCCCCAAGCGCCTAGAGACCGTCATGGGGGAGTGGTCGAGCTTTACAAAAACTGATTTATTTATTGATTGAAGTATTCCATTTATTGGTTTTGATAAAAATACAGTAACACAACACAACCTTGGGTCTAAACACTTTCACATAAGTCAAGTATTAGGATAGAAGTGTGGTGAACATATGGACTGTCTCATATTTTTAGATCAAAGCAAAAATAAGGGGGGGAAATTATCCCTAAGGACGAGAACCCTCATTCACCAAAAGGTGATATGCTTCATCATATGGGTTCCTCCTCCCAGTAGGAAATCCTAGTCCTACTGGGAGCTACAACTTCATCACTGAGAGGAAGGAGCTCAGGGATTTATTTATTATTTTTATTTATTTATTATTTTATTTATGTAATTTTATATAGCGCGGACTTTACCCGAAGGTGTCAGAGCGCTTCACAATAGGAACAGAAAAGATACAAACTGAGAACGTTACACGAGCAACAGATTGCAGAGGCATTCGTTATGTTACATACGGTAAAGTGATAATTGTGAGCAACCAAGAATACATGAGGTAGTAAAAATTGTGAGAAACCAAAAATACATGAGGTAGACAAGGTAATTGTGACACTTGTGAGCAAACAAAATACATGAGGTAGTAAAAATGTGGGCTACCAAAAATACATGAGGTAGTAAAAAGTGCTCAGGAGGGAAAAGTGACAAGTGTGCAGGCTACAAGAGAAAATAGAGTATAATTTGTGGTATAATACTGCAGTATATGTTACACACTCAAGCACAAGAACAAACGATTACATAGGCAAAAGTGGCACTTGTGCAAGTATCAAAGGTAAAAAGCCTGTGAGAGGAAGCAAACCGTGTGTTACAGGGGCAAAGTGGTGAGTGCAAATTGCAAGAGGGTACCAAACACAAGTACATGGATAATACTGCAATAAAAGGCAAACACTCTAACCGCAAGAACACACTGGGAAGGCACTTCCATGGACATGAGAAGTAGAAAATATCAGTAGTGGGAGATCTTCCTACAGACAGAAGAGAGTTACTTTTGGAGGTGTCTCTGGAGGAGGAGAGCTTTGAGGTCCCTTTTAAAGGCCTGGGAGGAGGCTGTGGTCCGGAGCTGAGGCGGCAATGAGTTCCAGATTCTCACTGCGTTGCCTGAAAATGATTGGGCCATCGTTCTTTCCTTCTTGAAAGTGGGAGGTTCAAGCAGTAGATTCTCCGCATTGCGTGAAGGTCTAGAACCTCCAGAGAGTTTCAGTTTATTCGCCAGGTAGAGAGGAGAAGAGGAGTGCAGGGCTTTGTGGGTGATACAAGCGGTCTTGTAGATAGCTCTAGCCTCCAAGGGAAGCCAGCGGAGGGTAGATAACATCGGTGTGATGTGATCGCTTCTTTTGGCCCCATAAATGAAACGAGTTGCTGAGTGGAAGACAGACTTAAGTGGGGACACGTGGGATTTGGGGAGGCCAGTAAGAAGAGAATTGCAGTAGTCGAGTCTGGAGAGGACCAGTGCTTGCACCAGGGTTATAAGGTCCCGCTCCGCGAAGAAGCGACGGATTCCCCAAAGAAGGCGCAGTTGGTATCGAGCTGATTTCGCAATGGAATTGATGTGGGGAATTAGATTAAGTTTTTTGTCTAGTATGACACCAAGGGATTTGGCGCTGTCGACAATGATGGGTTTATTGTTTAGTAGATTCATCTGATCCATCCATGATTGAACCGAGGGAGGAGAGAGCGAGGAGGAGAAGAGGAGGAATTCAGTTTTGGAGGGATTCAGAATCAGTTGATGAGTTGACATCCAGTTTTGAATGGAGTCGAGAGTGGAGCTTAGGATGGAAAGATCGTGAGTAGAGGCAATCTTGAGGTAGAGTTGAGTGTCGTCAGCATAAAGATGATAGTGAATCCCGGATTTACTTAGGAGATTTCCCAGTGGTTCTAAATAGAGATTGAACAGTGTGGGAGCAAGTATCGAGCCTTGGGGAACACCTTGACCTACCGCCACAGGAGGTAAAAGACTGTTCGCTATTTTGATCATTTGGGATCTGCCAGAAAGGAAGGATGCAAACCATTTAAGCACAGTGCCCTCCATGCCCATTCTCTGTTGAAGAATATTGAGGAGGGTATTGTGATTGACAGTGTCAAAGGCTGCGGAAAGGTCAAGGAGAATTAGCAGACAGGACCCCCCTGAATCGAGTATCCTCAACGCGTCATCAACCACTTGCAGTAGGGCTGTTTCAGTGCTGCAGTTTTGGATGAAGCCGGACTGACAGTGGTCTAGAAGGTCATTGTCCTTGATATGACAGGAGAGTTGTTTTGCTACACATCTTTCTGTGATCTTCGCCAGAAAGGGAAGGTTAGTGATGGGGCGGAAGTTGTTGAGGTCATTCGCATCAGCAGTGGGTTTTTTCAGAAGAGGGGTGACCTGCCCAGTTTTGAAGGAGGCAGGAAGGGAGCCTTGCCAGAGGGAGAGGTTGATCAGAGTGGTCCAATAGGAGAGGGAATGGGTATAGAAGTCAATGGCAATGGCACTGGGGATAGGGTCAAGAGAATGGTTGGATGGCTTCGTTTCGCGTATGCACTTGAGAAGGGCATCTTCAGATATAGGGTCAAAGCTCTGCCAAATGGCTAAGGATTTGCGCTCCTCTGGAGGGGTAGGATGAGCGACCTGATCCACAAGTGATTTCACTTTTTCATCAAAGAAAATAGCAAAATCCGCTGCTCTCTTTGTAGAGTCATCCACCTTGGAGGTTGGGGGAGAGCAGTTAGGCATTTTGATGAGATCAAATAGTTTTTTGGGTCTATTTTTGGCGGAATCAAGGAGGGTTTTGAAGTGTGTCGCTTTCCCAAGGAAGATGTGCTTGTGGTACTTGGATCTTGCTGAGCGAAGCTTGGCCAGATTGTCGGAGGAGGGCACTTGCCTCCATTGTTTCTCCAGGGATCTTAGCTGCTTCCTTTCCTCATAAAGGGATTTATTGAACCAAGGTGCTGAGGGAGTGGGCCTTAACCTTTTGCTTTTGAGTGGAGCGACTTTATTAATTTCAGCTGCAAGAACTGTGAGGCTTTGAGAGGTGAGTTCGTCAACATCTAGGTTCAGGTCGAGCCTTGGAAGGGATAGCAAAGCTGATTCACAGAGTGGACCGACATCAATATTTTTTGCATCCCGGAACCATGAGATGGCCCTCTTGGGTTGGCCAAGAGTTATAGAGTGTGAAAGTTGAAGAGAGAATGGGATGAGGAGGTGGTCAGACCAATCTACATGAATTGGGGTAGTGTTAGAAAGCATGCCTGCTTTAGATATAACAAGGTCCAGGATTGCGCCCTTAGAATGGGTTGATTCAGTGCAGTGTTGGATAAGATCGTTAGTAGATAGGAAAGTGGCCAGTGAGTTCGCAGAGGAGTCTTGCGGTACTCCCCAGTGGAGATTGAAGTCACCCACGAAGGTCTGATTGTCACTTCGCGAGTATTGGTCGCTGATGAAGTCGGTGAGTTCATCCATAAATGAAGGGCCACTACGAGGCGGGCGGTAAATGACATGGAATCTGAGGGGTGAACGGTGTTGCAATTAAAGCTCAAGAGAAAGGCATTCAAAGGTTTTGGAGGAGCTGTTAGGAGAGGCCTTGAGTTGGAGGGTGTTTCTAAAGATGACTGCAACACCTCCCCCCGTGTTGTCAGTTCTGTCATTCCTAAGTAAAGAGTAGCCTGTGGGTAATAGGAGATCAAATATAGAGTGAGATGTATCTTTGAACCAGGTCTCTGTGAGGAAGAGCATGTCAATATTATGAAGGGTGATGGTATTGGAGATTTCAAGTTTGTGTTTTACTGCAGATCTGCAGTTGTGAAGCATGCAGCGCAGCTCTGTCAAGACTGTTTTGGTGACGGGGGCACTAGGGCTCTGAAGGGTGATCGGGATATTGTACTTATGAGGGGGTGCTCGGGGGGGTTTAGGTGGATGCTTTGTTCTGACAGAGGTGATGATCGGAATGGCGTAGATAGTGGGGTTGCTAGGGTATGTCAGTTGAGGAGGGGTGGCGCTCAAGGGCTTGAGTGAGTTAACAGAGTTTCCCGATGATAGGTTAAGCTTGGCTGTACTGGGGTGAGGGGGCGAGGTGCATCTCGTGGGAAGTTGGGAAGGAGTAGCGGTGCAAGAAGGGGTGACAATCTTAGAGCATAAAAGTGAAATGGCAGCTGTAAGCTGGGAGATGGAGGTGATAAGAGAGCCTAGTGTGTTTTCCAGTGAGAATGGGGCAGAGCACGGAAGGTTGGGTTGGGGAAGGTTGGGTGGCTCTATTGAAACAAGGGGGGGTGGAGTGGGTGGTGGCAGGCAGGGAGAGGTGGCAGGAGAGGAGGTAATTTTGGGTGTGGGGTTCATAAGTGGGGAAGGGTAGTGGGTGAGAGCGGGAGTTAGTGAAACGGAGGTTAAGGGAGAGTTGTCAATGTTGGTGTTGCAAGAGGGAGAGGAATTAAGGACAAATTTAGGGGGAGAGGTGTGTGGAACTCGGCAGTTGGGTAGAATGAGAGGGGAGGCCTGTGTGGCGTCATGAGAATGTAGGAGGTTTGGGAGGAAAAGAGGTGAGGTGGTTGTGGAGGACCTGTCAGCTAGGAGAGGTGGCTGCGAGGGAACGGGCATCAGGAAAGGTGAGGGGTGTTGGGAGAAAGGGGAGTTGAAGAGAGGAAGTGGTTCTGCTGGGCCCGAGGGAGGGAAGTGGAGGGGGTTACCGGGCGGGGAAGGGGAGTAGTGCAGCATTCCTGGCGGAGTAGGGGGGAGGAGAGAGATGCGGTGGGATTGAGGAGAGGACGGGGTGAATAACGAGGGGAGGAGGGGGTAAGGGGGAGGGATGGAAGGGGTGAGGGGAGCATAAGGAAAGTACACTTGGGGAGAGTTACGGAGGAGAGGTGGGCTAAAAAGGGGGGTAATGGGAAGGAAGATGGGGGAGGAGAAGAGATTGGAGAAACGGGATGGTGCAGATGGGACGAGGAGCGTATTGGCTTGTGGTAAGGTTGAAGTGATGTGTGAAGGGATATACTGTGAGGGGGGAGGAATAGCAGGGGAGGTCACAAGGGGGGGGGGAGGGAAGGGGGCCGACCTGTGCTCCTCGAGGGAGCCGCCAATTGGAGTGAGGTGGGGTCTGCGGAGGAGAAAGGGAGTAATGGGTGGAGCTGGAAGGAGAGTGATGGCGGAATCCGGTTGCAGAGGAGGGGAGTAAGGAGGGGAAGAGGCAGTCAAAGAGCGAGAGGCAGTTGTCTGTGCCTTGGATCAGGACAGTACCGTTGTTATAGAGTGAGATAGTGAGGTTACCTTTGAAGCAAGCAGAGGGGGAAATTTTTAGTTTTTTCCCATGGGGGATAGAGGAGGAGGAGGTGACGTTGAGGGAATAGTAAAAACTGTTGGACCAGGAGGGGATGTCATGAGTGAAGAAAATGAAATCATTTTTTAGCCTCCCAAAACGACTATTGTAAAATTGATCCACAAAAAGGGAATCTGGGAAACGTTCAATAGTGTTATGTTTCCATCGTTTAGTTGCGGCTTTAGACAGGCTAGGAGGATAAATGATTTTGTAGCAATTAGTTCCAGCCTTAACTCGGGGGGTGGCCATGATGGTGAAAAGTGGCGAAGGAGTGTGGGGGGGATAAGAGGAAGGTGTTACTGGGAAAGCGGTGGAGAAGAGAAATAGAAGGGCATAAAGGGGGCACATAGTCCGGACGTTAAGGTGAGGATATCAGAGCTAATGTGCCGTTTGGGACTAGCAAAGCCTAGGTGTGCAAACCAGCCTCAACATCTTAAGAGTATCAGTAGAGGTGCTCAGGGCAGGGTGCGGAGAATATACTATATGCATAGCGATTTCCAACACCAACAAATATCTACTGGCCTGGCGCCCTAAAAGTCTTGCAGACTCCTAGTCCAGCTGGCCATTTCGGATGGGGACTCACATGCCCTAAAACCATAGTGTCAATAGGTGCAAGTGCACTTGATACACAATAGTAGCATATGGTATATACGGTGAATTACAAAGTGCAAGGTGTAAGTGGATATGAGGTAGCACACGATACAGTTAACACAATGTACAAAAATCTACGTAAATATATGAGGTATCAATCGGTGCATTCCGGGATAAAAGTGAGAAATTCCAGGATAAAGGGATGTTTTCAAAGAGTTTTACTGATTGGTCTGAGATGCTAAAATCCCATATGTGAGCATTAAGGTGTAGTAAGAGTGCAGCGCAACAAAGAAAAAACTAATAGTGACTATAAAACTGCCTTGGGAAGATGCAAAAAACTATTTTTATTGGTTTGCCCTCACTGGCAGGATTAAAAAGCAGTGCAATGAGTAGCATAGATTTGAAACTACTCAAAAATCAGGTCGACATGTTTCAGCCATGCGATCAATACTCTGTATCATTGGCTGTCTTCAGGACTTAAAGATTGTAGTTGAAGCTAATGCTGCTGCTAAATGAATTTCAGTGATTCCAAATATAAAGAAAAAGATAAAGATGAATAATTCAACACCAGTAATCCTGCGTAGCGATGTCAGGTATTACTGGGAAGATCTTCAAAAGGAGGATAACAAACCTCACCTACACCTGGCACCAGCTCAGGGAAGGAGGCCCTTCTCTGTCCGTCGGTACCTCGTTGCGGTACAGAGCTGCCATACAGCCATGCACATCCATGTGGCTTGTCAGCCCAGCTGGTTTAGGCTGGCTGTAAATATCACTCAAACAGCTGGTCACGTTTTTTCACTGGACTTACTGTTCATCTGTCCAAGGTCGATACAAGAAGGAGCATCGACTTTGGTAACGAGGTCCCATATTACTTAAAGTCGCAACTGGCAGTTGAGTTGAGTAGTGACAGAGACAGGGAAAGGGAAAGGAATAGTAAACCTTCTCTTGTGCTGAGCAGGAGGTATTGATAATACCCAGCAGGCAAATGTGCTTTTTAAACAGGAATAAATGCTGTTTCTCTCTTGTAGATTCATAATATCAAGTATCTGAGCTTTGTATAGTGTTTAACATCTTGTCTTGTGACAGGTGCGCTGCGAGTTTACGCCACAACAAAGTCTAATAATAGCAGCTTGCATATAGCGCGTTCTGCTACAGAAGCGTCATCGCGGCGCTTTAGACTAATGATGGATGTTACTATTATCATCATCATGACACACATTTTACCCACCTCAGTTGATGAAAGTCTGGATGAAACTACATGACGTGACCCTGAGTCGGCACACTGTCACAGATCACCATATCGATCCTCACTGAACCAGCGGCCAGACTTCAGCCGATCTCTGTGGTGACAGGGACAAGGGTGACAGGGACATGGGTGACAGGGGCAGGGGTGACAGGGGCAGAGATGACAGGGACAGGGGCAGCGGTGACAGGGGCAGGGGTGACAGGGGCAGAGATGACAGGGACAGGGGCAGCGGTGACAGGGGCACGGGTGACAGAGGCAGGGGTGACTGGGGCATGGGTGACAAGGAAAGGGTGACAGGGGCAGGGGTAGCTGGGGAGAGAGGGGAAAGGGTGACAGGGGCAGTGGTGACAGAGACAGGCATGACAGGGGCAGGGGTGACAGGGGTGACAGGGGCAAGCGGGACAGGGGTGACAGGGGCAGGGGTGACAGGGACAAGGGGGACAGGGACAGGGGCAGGAGCGACAGGGGCAGGGGGGACAGGGACATGGGTGACAGGGGCGACAGGGGGGACAAGGGTGAAAGGGGTGACAGGGGCAGGAGGTACAGGGACAAGGGTGACAGGGTGACAGGGGCAGGGGTGACAGGTACAAGGGTGACAGGGGTGACAGGGACAAGGGTGACAGGGACAAGGGTGAGGGGGTGACAGGGGCAGGGGGCACAGGGACAAGGGTGACAGGGGCAGGGGTGACAGGTATAAGGGTGACAGGGACAGGGTGACAGGGGTGACAGGGGCAGGGGTGACAGGGCTGACAGGGGCAGAGGTGACAGGGACAGGGGGGACAGGAACAGGGCCAAGGTGACAGGGCCTGGGTGGACAGGGACATGGGTAACAGGGGCGGCAGGGGAGACAGGGACAAGGGCGACAGGGGCAAGGGGACAGGGACAAGGGTGACAGGGGCAGGGGTGACAGGGGCCGGTATCTACCAAAGGCAGAGCTCTGCGTATAAGATATGTAGAGATAAAAAAGGAGCATTCTATGAATTCATATGAAATTCCTCCTCTTCATTTTATTTTGGCTGACTGTAGTAGGATTGTGTAACATAGTGTTTTTTTAAAACCGTACTGCTCAACATCCAGGATGTTATACAGCATGGCTAGACCCACTGGGCCCAAAGGCGAGGCCTATTGGCTTTGCCATTGCTTGTTTTCTTTGAGGGAAATCAGGAAATTGGTGGAGAGGGTCGGGTTTAATTTTCAAGAAAATACTTTTAATTTAAATTGCGGGTGGGCAAAGATTTTGATTCATTTCAAACATTTTGGTTAATATCAGTGAATACATTTGGTTTTACAGCCCTCCCCCACTGTGTAGCATGGAAGGATAAAATCAACGCCCTGAAGCCACACCCTGCCCTAACGTGGCACATGCAGGCCGCTGTGTCCTGGAGGCGAGAGCTGCTGTTCTGGTGCCCTTGTTCCAGCTCAGCCATGCCTTTCATCCAGATGAAATTAGAGCAGGATGTCCTGAATGTGCTGTTGAGGTACAAAGTGATAAACAGAGCGCTACATGTGTCAGAGTCTGCGTCATAGCCAATGCGCTCCTCGTCCCAGGAGAATCAGACTTTTCCTCTGTCCTCTACTACAGGTGTTACAAGGCCCGCCCACTGCCCCCAATAACCTTTGAACCTGTGCAAAAGTGAAACTCCTTACAGGGATAGAGCCCTATGTATTCTCTACAGAGACTCGTCATCTGCAAATGTCAAGGTTTGCTACAACAGGGAGTGACTGACGCAGCAACAAAATATATCATTAGGGTGAAGGGCTAGAGGAAAAGAGAGGGACTGATATGACGAAACATGTCTGAAGCAAGGGAGAACCTTCAAGACACGAAAAAGAACTAAAAGGCAAAGAGTGGGGAAAAAGGACAGGGGAGATGGAAAAACAATGAAGGATAGAGCATCAGTCAATCAATCAATCAATCAATCAGGGTTTGTAAAGTGCAGGTACTCACCCGTGAGGGTCTCTAGGCGCCGTGGGAGTGGGGGTGGGGGTGCGCCGAGGATCATACTGAGTGCTGAGTTCATCCCACGAGCCAGGGCTTGAGGTCCTTCCTGAACTGCATATGGGGCAGACAGAAGAGTGAAAGAGGGGGGAATATACAGGTTAAGAGGGAGAGGAAAATAGCTTGGGCTGGTCAGAATGAGGAACATCAAACCAACTGAGACGAGGGGAGAGAGAGAGAGACAAGAAAAGTGATGGTAAACAAGAGAAGGAGCAAAGTGTGAGGGAGAATGATAATGGAGGGAAGCAAAATAGACAGAGGGGCTTGTAGAATGCGAACAATCATGAGGACTCAAAAAACAAGCATTTGCAATGCAATAGGTCTCGCATTTGCAAGATTTTGAGCTATTGGCATTGTAAATGACAATGCCTTTAATTTATGTCTTTAAAAAACGTGCAATGATAAAAGGCATTGTCATTTTAAATACCAATAGGTCAAATGCAGTTGAAATTTGTATCCGTTTGCTGCATTTCTTCCACTTGCAGTACTTTTAGTAAATGTATAAAGTACTGAAATAAAAAAAAGGTGCAAAACAGCAGTGGTGGGATCTTGAGAGCAGTGTGGGAGTGAAGAGAGTTGTATTACGCCAAATTTAACTCATCCCATATGAAGGAGCCGACACTGTCTCTGCTCCTTGTCCACGGCTGAGTGCCTTCACTCTGAATGTCTGGCTAGTACACCCCGCCCCTGGGCGGAAAGACGGGGCACCCTCGTTATGACACCCGAGGACAGACAGCTGTGACTGCCTCTATCTCTGGATGGCTGTGACACCCGAGGACAGATAGCAGTGGTTGCCTCTATCTCTGGATGGCTGTGACACCCGAGGACAGACAGCAGTGACTGCCTCTATCTCTGGATGGCTGTGACACCCGAGGACAGACACCAGTGACTGCCTCTATCTCTGGATGGCTGTGACACCCAAGGACAGACACCAGTGACTGCCTCTATCTGCGGGGGCTGTTACACCCGAGGACAGACAGCAGTGACTGCCTCTATCTCTGGATGGCTGTGACACCCGAATACAGACAGCAGTGACTGCCTCTATCTGCAGATGGCTGTGACACCTAAGAACAGACAGCAGTGACTGCCTCTATCTGCAGATGGCTTTGACACCTGAGGACAGACACCAGTGACTGCCTCTATCTCTGGATGGCTGTGACATCAGTGGAATGATAGAAGTGACACCTGAGAACAGACAGCTATGACAGTCTCTATTTGCAGACGGCTGTAACACCTGAGGACAGAGAGCAGAGACTCCCACTGTCTACAGAAGGGTGTGACACTTGAGGACAGACAGCAGTGACTGCCTCTATTGCAGATGGCTGTGACATCTGTGGAGTGATAGAAGTGACACCTGAGAACAGACAGCAGTGACAGTCTCTGTTTGCAGACGGCTGTGACACCTCTGGACAGACAGAAGAGACACTTGTGGATAGACAGCACAGCAGTGCCAGACTCTGCAGGTGGCTGTTACATCTGTGGACTGACAGAAGTGACAACTGCGGACAGACAGCAGTGACAAGCCCTGAATTGCAATAAATCGCAGTGATTGGCCAGTGTAACCGGAGTCACTCAGTACCTCCGTGACAAGGCCCAACCAGGCTGAAGCATGATGGGTACTTCAGATGTTTTCATTCAGAGAGGATCTGGCCTCACTGCTTGATTTCTGACAGTGGCATCAGGGTTGGGCCAAGACTCATTTGGATGTCAGTTGTCATTGTTTGAAGTGGAAACGTGAGCAAAAATGTGATGGACAGGGATGCAGCCGAGAGTAATTAACAGCGTGTGAAATGAATGAAATCGTTTCATTCCACTGTGTTAATCCAAAGTGATTCACACAAACTGGCATGGGTATATACACTGTGAGAGTAGACAGCAGTTTCACTCCACAGAGTGAGAAGACAGCAATGACAGGGCCTCGGTGTAAGCATATAGCGGTAACCATAGGCACACAGTGTTGTCTCACACACACATTGCACGGTGTGATGCACGAAACACATCAATGACTACAAATGACAAGCAATGTTGTCTCACACACACAGATCGACGACGCACTCAACAACCATAAGTGACTACAAATGGCACACAGTGTTGTCCCACAGACACACAAGGCGGGGACACACTTAACAAACAGCAGTGGCTATTGAAGGCACACAGTTCTGTCCCTCTCTCCATCCCTCTAGCTTGCACACACACCTCGCTCAAAACAAACATCAGGGGCACACAGTGCTGACACACGACACTCACACAGCTGGCACACAGCGATAAAGCACTGAACAAACATCAGTAGATACCAAAGGCACACAGTGTTGTCACACACACCACAAATCAAATCAAAAGGTATGTATAGCGCGCAGACTGCTCGATGGAGTGTATAGGCGCTAGCAAATTGGTGCGACGCACAGGGATATCTAGATCACTTTATTAAAGCCAAGTATTAAGCTAACGTCTCAGACTCCGGGCCCTCAATGGATCTGGGCGACCAGGGCAAGGAGCCCCAGCCTCTGGGGGCCGCAGCAGAAAAGTAAGAATACCCCATTGTGTCTTCGACACTACTTTCAGCAAAGCCTCGTCGACACGCAATAAACATCAGTGGCTAGAAGTAGCACACAGTGTTGTCACACACACACACACACACTTCGCACATGTCGCAAACATTAGTGAACCACACAGCGCTACACCACTGTGCCACACAAAACGCTTCGCTGTGACGCGCACTACGCTTGCATCCAGCGCCAGGCGGGTGCAGAGGGGAGGACGAGGAGCTGTAGCAGCCCCCCAGGTAGCCTTGTGCAGTGTGCCCTATGCCCTGATGGATTAGACAGAACACAATTAGCTTTTAGACACAGCCCACCCCCCTGAATTTGTGTGCAGCTGGCTGCAGAGGATTAAACACGGACCTTTCCAGGCACTGCTGTCTCTCGGCACTTTGTGACAGCATGGAAGCTGCTCCCCCCATCAAACAAGCCAGGCTAGCAAGAGCAGTAAATATGCCATCTTGATAATGTAATGATACATGCCAGCACTCCCTGTCTGTTCGGCCTGGTAGCCGCTGTTAATTCTAGGTGCCACTTCAGTTTACAGTGAGGGGTGGGGGGTGGAGGGTGGGAGGGGAGTTGAAATGCTCCCTGTAATCGGAATGCACTCTGCGGCAATGGAAAATGTTGCCACTCTAGTGAAAGGAAGAGGAAAGGTGCACGACGACGCAATAAATAATAACAAAATTAATAACACCACCACCACAGACCTGCCGTCTTCTGAGTTCATAATCTGGAATACAACAAACCAATTGACGTATGAAAGAAAAAGAGAGCACACATGGGCGCTCAAAGAAATTAGTTGAAAGTACAGACGAACGTTTATGTCTCGATATTCAAACTAGCTAATAGTTAAGGTGAAAATGATCAACAACAACATGCGGGATATAATTGCTTGAAAATAAAAATAGCAAATTTAATATTATTAAATACAATACACGCATATTATAGAACGATATGAAACAGTATCCGATGTGTGAAAGTATATGTTTAGCGCTCGGAATTATCAATTTGATCGATTTTGCAAAATGACGCCTATTATATGTTGTCTTGTTCTGTGTTAAACTGGTCTCTGCTTACGACACCAGAGCAGGGTTTCCCCAAGGCTCCCGGCAGCAGGCTGTGGGAAGCGCCATTACTGAAGGTGCTATGAAACTCCTCTGAGTGGTACATCGCCCTTCTGCCCTCTTAGGATGCCCGACTGCGGCTAGAAGCCCCTAGAGGCGCTGGACGACCCCTCAGAGCGCTGCCTGCCGCAGTACCAGCCCGGCACAGCCTTGCAGCAACGTTGTACCTTCCTTGGAATAGACAAGCAAAGAACAAAACTAATTACCGAGGTAAGGTGTAGCAAAGCTCGTGGTTGGTATGTGTAGGAACTGGTTGAGTGATCGACTTTCCGGCAGACATTCAGGAAGAGCGTTTATACAGGCCAACAAATTCATTCCAGAGATTGTTGAACCATGATGCTTGATTTAAAAAAAATAATTAAACAAGCCGTGAGCGTGCACTCTCCCGAACTTCCGGTCTCGGGATGTGCACGCTCACGGCAGTCGTGGGGCGGGACTTCCGTCTTTTGGAGAAGCCCGCGCCCACTCTCACAAAGTGGATGGCAGCAGAAGTCAGGAGAGGCGGCTGAGGCGGTAAGTGGGGCTTGGGGGCTTGGCACCTGCGTGTGAGCGTGTGTGTATGCAGTGTGTGTGTGTGCGCGTGCGTGCGTGTATGCAGTGTGTGTGCGCGTGTGACTGGAGAGGCATGGCTGACCCTGGCAATCGGCTTCTGGAGATGTGCACGGCTCCGGGAGGCTGGGCATGCGCGTCCACGAGGAGCAATCCGCACTCGTGCACCAATCGACTTCCCTTCAGAGCTAACTCAGTAACAATAGGTCGAGAGCTCGACCTAAAAAGGGAATAAAAACGTGGAATGATAGATGTGCAGACCCAGAAACATAGAAAACCCAATGGATGCACTGCTGAGGAAGAGAGGGTGCAGGTGAAATAAGAGAGCGAAGAAAAGGGAGATGGAGAAAAACCCCAGCGGGAGGGGGAAGGAGTGTTAGATTTGTGCTCACGTGAAAATGAGAGAAAGGGCACGAATATATAGAAAATGAACAGAAAGGCTGCTGTTGAAGTGATTACCTGCAGTATGACAAGCTTGTTCTCTTCCCATAGTATAAGAGTCAATAAATACCGAGCTTATTATATCCAAAGACATCACACACATAGAGATGTCTGTGTGAGAACCCAATGCAGATCCAGGAAAGCCTCGGATCTGTACAGCCACTGATGACTGAGGTTTGGTGTGGGGTTTCTTACTACTCAAGAATGTGAAGGAGCCTCACAGGACTTCAGGGTGACCAGGAAAGACAGAGATGGAGATGCAGCAACTTGGGGGTGAAGATGTGGCCAATGGGCCCAAGGTGAGCAGGAGCATCATTGGTCAATGCCCCTGAGAAGGAACCTCTGGACCCTTGATCAAGTTGAGCAGGAACATCACTGGTCAATGCCCTTGGGAAGGAACATCAGGGCCCTTGATGAAGGTGAGCAGGGGCATCATTGATCAATGCCCTTGAGAAGAACCTCTGGAGACCTGATCAAGGTCAGCAGTTGCATCATTGGTCATCGCCCCGAGAAGGAATCTCTGGGCACTCGATCAAGGTGAGCAGGAACATCATTGATCAATGCCCTTCAGAAGGAACCTCTGGAGACTTGATCAAGTTGAGCAGGAACATCATTGATCAATGCCCTTGAGAAGGAACCTTTGGACACTTAATCAAGGTGAGCAGGAGCATCATTGATCAATGCCCTTCAGAAGGAACCTCTGGAGACTTGATCAAGGTGAGCAGGAGCATCATTGATCAATGCCCTTCAGAAGGAACCAATGGAGACTTGATCAAGGTCAGCAGGTGCATCATTGGTCAATGCCCCTGAGAAGGAATCTCTGGACCCTTGATCAAGGTGAGCAGGAACATCACTGGTCAATGCCCTTGAGAAGGAACCTCAGGGCACTCAATCAAGCTGAGCAGGAGCAGCATTGAGCAATGGCCCTGAGAAGGAACATCTGAACACTTGATCAAGGTGAGCAGGAGCATAATTGATCAATGCCCTTGAGAAGAACCTCTGGGCACTTATCAAGCTGAGCAGGAGCAGCATTGGTCATCGCCCCTGAGAAGGAATCTCTGGGCACTCGATCAAGTTGAGCAGGAGCATCATTAGTCAACATCACTGAGAAGAAACCTCTGGGCACTTGATCAAGGTGAGCAGGAGCGCCATTGGTCAACGCCCCCTGAGAAGGAACCTCTGGACACTTGCTCGAGGTGAACAGGAGTGTCATTGGTCAACACCCCTGAGAAGGAACCTCCGAGTACATGCTCAAGGTGAAGAGGAGCATCATTGTTCATCACCCTTGAGAAGGAACCTCCGGACACTTGTTCAAGGTGAGCCGGAGCATAATTGGTCAATGCCCCTGAGAAGAAATCTCAGGGCACTTGTTCAAGGTGAGCAGGATCATCATTGGTCAATGCCCTTGAGAAGGAACCTCCGGAGACTTGATCAAGGTGATCAGGAGCATCATTAGTCAACGCCCCTGAGAAGGAACCTCTGGGTACTTCATCAAGGTGAGCAGGAGCATCATTGGTCATCGCCCCTGATAAGGAACCCCTGGACACTTGATCAAGATGAGCAGGAGCATCATTGGTCTATGCCCCTGAGAAGGATCCTCTGGACACTTGATAAAGGTGATCAGGAACATCATTGGTCAATGCCCCTGAGAAGGATCCTCTGGACACTTGATCAATGTGAGCAGGAGCATCATTGGTCAATGCCCCTGATGGAGCAGGGGACAGACAACAATTTTTGTGTACCCCTTGTAAGGTTAATCTCTCGAAACCATAACATGTATTAACCATGTGGGACATGATAATTAATCAACACAAAAGCATACACAGAAAAAGGCACACAAGGGAAAACTAACTTGCTGATTTGCAAAAACGAATGTACTAATAACGTGAAAAGTCATACTAATATAGTGCAGTAATATTTTAAAAATAAATAAAAAGTATCTATTTGTGCTTTTTTCGAGTAATTATGTGAGAAAACGAATAAAATTGTGAAGTAAATGACGCATATGTGTAGCTTTGGCTTGGTAACCTCTAATAGGTAAAATTAGAATGGCTGGAGGGAAACAGAAGGGCTAAAATTCTAAATCTAACGTCTGTTGTGTTTGTTTTCATATCAGTTCCCATTGAGGGCCATGCGGCCTAGTTCAAAAATGGCTGTTTATGCGAGTCTTCCAGAAATACGGCTCTACGCATACGTGACTGTGCCAGAAATGCTTGAACAGCCTGTGCTCGGGGTAAAGATGTCAAAGCCAGGTTGGCCTAGGACACGAGATTTGTGCCAAAGGATGCTTGAATTTAATAGCCTGGGAAAATTGTGTGTTGTTTCTTCATGATGTATAAAAGATACAAGGACAGGATGACAGATTGCAAAAGGGACAATTTTGAACGTGTGGGAATATGCGAAGATGACACTGCAGGTTTGGACAACGAGGACATGAGGTGACCTTCACCACCCCTTTAATGGACCAATGAGAGATGAGTATGGACCCTAAAAGTTTCACATTTGAGTTAAGTAGTTAGGGAAAAAGGGTATAAAAGAGCCTGTACGAAAGAGTGAAAATGTTGTTGGTTCCAGAACTTGATTGCGCACCACAACATGCTGTTGGACTGAACGAGTTTTGGTGCGAAAAGACTTTGAATTATTTTTGGACTTTAAATGTTGGTGGGTCAAATAACTGAATGCAGAGTCCTGATGAGAGGTGGACATCCAGGAGGTTAGAAAGACAGTCAGCTTGGGAACCTGTTTCGTTTTAATCCTGTCATCGTCTATGGAAGTCTGGTAATATAATTTCTAAATTTCTATTTCTTGAATGTACTAATAAATGTTAAAATATTGATTTAAAAAATGCTTTTTCTTTTCTGACCAAAATCCAAATAAATGTTTTCTATAAAAGTATATGAGTTATGTGTTTGTTTAAATAAAAGTCATGACAAGGTAGAAAATAAAGATGAATGGGAAATTTGTAATTGAGCTGGTCTTAATTTCCATCAACTAACTTCTACTAGCTGGTCCAACGACAAAAACAGTGGGGTGCCTTTATGTTATTTCCTAAAAATCTAGAGAAGGAGAAATTATGTATATATGCATATATACATAATATAGAAAATTTTTATTTAGGTTAATAGGGGTCTCGGATGTCCAGCACCTCGCCTTCTGGTTTTCACTGATCCTAGGAGCAGTGTGTTGTGTGAATGTGTGACTCACAGTGCTATGGGCCCCACCAATGAGTAAAGTAAGTCAGCTCCTGGGTTAAGTTTCACAGGGCTCTCTACATCTCCTTACTGCCTGTAACACCCGCTTCTGGCAGGTGAGCGGGCTAGCTGTTCTCGACGCACAGCCCATAAAAACAGCATTCACCCATGGGGACTCAGCAGCGGTAGGGATACTGCTAAAGGGCTGCAGATAGCATATGTTTTGCTTTAAGTTGCGCCATTTTTAAAAAGGGAATTCTGTCTTTAAGACTACTTCTGTACTCTGGATTGTGTTTGCTCTACTCAGCTCTTACTGCCCGCACCCTGGTCCTTCACAGCAAGTGCCGATTGTACAGAGGGTGATTCACAAGGCTCTCTACATCTCCTCACTTCCTGTAACACTCGCTTCCGGGAGGTGAGCGGGCTAGTTGTTCTCGACGCGCAGCCCATATAAATCAATGTCAGAGCGAACGCGAGCAGCGGGCGCACCTCTGGTGCACCTAAGGCAAGCCTGTTTGCACACTTCCACACCGGGAACTTGACCAGCGCCAGTTATGGTGCCCGTTTCGATTCCACACCCCGGCCCAGAATAGCTTGGTCTACCGAACAACTAAAAGCATTGAGGCCAAAAAGATGTGATAATCCGTCTCACCTTGAGCTTGGTGCTGATTCCCTGGAGGATTGCAAATTTTGCTCCATCAAGTTTGACAAAGCAAGCGGTAAGGGAATTGCAGCTGATCTAGACTGCACCTACAAAGCCTGTCTAGTGAACTGTATATCTCTCCCCAAACACACAGAAGATATTCTCTTACCCTTGTCACCGAGCACTGGGATATAATGTTCCTAACAGAGAACTGGTTCAGGGACAATAACAACACAGATATATCCATGGCAATCCCACAGGGATATAGGATAGTGACACTTAACAGAGAAAATATAGATTGGGAGGAGGAATCACAATAATACTAAGGGAGGACTGGACAAACACTCACAAAAAAAATTAGAGTGTGTGGGGTCAATTGAGGCCCTTCTGTATTGTATTAAATTCTCAACCACTTCATCCTTCACTGGAATATTAGTGTATAGACCACCAGACTGTCCGGCAATACACCATCCTGATTTACATGATAATATTGCAGATCTGTCTCTGAAATACGCCAATCTTACGATACTTGGGGACTTCAATGTCCATATGGACAATGAAAAGTGCCCCCTTGCCTCCAAAATGATAGATACTCTCAAAGGGTAAAACCTAATACAAAAAGTTACATTACCCACACATAAGGCAGGACACATATTAGATCTAATCATTACTAATGATCGATCTGTAGAGGTCAAAGTACCCCTTCAGCTAATCTGGTCAGACCATATACTCATACCTTTCAATTTAACCCGTATCTTCAGCCCTAAACAGGGGGACCTCATCTATGAGACCAGAAGGAACTGGAATAAAGTTGAAGTGGAATCATTAGAAGGAGAACTATTACACACCCCCCCTGAGTTAACAGGCGACCCTAGCTAGGATAATTCCAGTCTCTCTATTGGGTTACATCCTCACTGGATAATCTTACCCCTAAAAAGCTAGTAAAGCGGGTTAGTAAGGAACCTTCTGCCCCCTGGTTCTCCACAGAACTTCAGACATGCAAAAGTGCATGTAAAAAACTTGAGCGTACATGGAGAAAACACTACGATTTTGTAGCAAAAAATACATATAAAATAGAGCTAAAGAAATGTAAGAAACTAAAACATCATGCTATTAGGGATTATATTGCAGAACATATTAAATCCGCCAATAACTCGACTAAACAGATTTTCAACCTAGTGCTAAGATTTGTCAAATCTTGGGCATTAAAGAGCTTGGTCACCCCTTCACCCACTCTCTTTGAAAACCTAGCCAGCTATTTCCAGGAGAAAACCCAGGCAATTTATAGTTCTTTCAGCAAAACACACAAGGTGATGGACCGAATGTTACACATTGGCAAACATTCACCCCCAGTCACAGATCTGGATTTAATCCATCGTTATTCTGCTCACTACGCCACCCCAGTTCAGACATGGTCATATGCAAATCAGGCTTGACCCTGTGCCTCATGGGAACAGTCCAGCCCGAACTGCCAAACCATGTCTTCCCTGGACCAGAATCAAGCATCCTAGGACCGGTTTCTGGCTATCAGCCGTCATCAGCTAGGATAGCTTGACTCCACTGGCGTAGTCAGCAGGAGACCCACGTCTGGGCGTACCCTTTCCACATAGGGCAAACAGCAAAACACACAAGGTGATTGTCGGAATGTTGCACATTGGCAAAACATTCACCCCCAGTCGGCAGTTTGGATTATCCAATGTCAAATAGTCGACAGTAAGGAGCTTTTCTTGAACTTTTCTTTTTGAGTAGTAGATCTAAAACTTCAATAGCTGATGCATACTCGTCGATAACATTGACTTCACCCATAACAGGTGCAACCGGAAGATGTTTTAAAAAATGTCTACCTTCAGTACCAAGAGAATAGCGTAACATGGCATATTTCTTTTTTTGAGTAGAGACATCACCTTCAATAGCTTCCAAGTAAGCTTCAAAACCCTCCTTCCATTGCTCCCGTTCAACTAAAGGTAAACCAGGAGATGAAAGAAAAGGAGCAGGAAGATTCAAAGATTGTTGCATGTTGAAAACAATCAGTATGCATATACATTTGCAGAAGTATTGCTAAAATGACAGTAAAACGTAAGAAATCTTACCTAGTTGTAAATAAATAACATGTAATAATTACATATTTAAATGATGTTACAAGAACTGTGCTTGTTGAAATTGTATAATAGCTGTACTCAAAACATTCAAAAGAAGTAATTTACATAAGGGGCGTGCCTATCGCCATATTTGCATATAGTAAACATATGCTTTACATATAAAAAATGATCGTGCTGTTTTGCCGATAGTCTTGTACATAAGAGGTGTGCCTATCGCCGTATGTGCAATGTTGTTAAATAGATAGATCCAGAAAGAATGCCCGGGTCGAAATGAAAGGGCTCCTTACATTAAAGGCTGGCCTATCGCCATGGTGCAGATTTGAAACAAAGTCTCGATGTAGAATAAGGCAGCCTTAATATGGCGGAATGAGCGCACACAATGCGCATTTCAATGATTATGTACGTTGGTGAACACGTGATGATGAGCAGTTCAAATGGGTTCCAATGACGAAAGCAAATGGAGGTCGGAGCGTTTCACTGACGCTCCGTTAAATTAAAATGTGTTTGGTTTTTTGGCAAGGCAAGCGGAACTCACCGTGATACCAATATCGAAATGCTCATCGATAGAAGAAAGCAGAGCTCTGGAGCGGGTCTGGAGAGCGGTGATGAAGCGAGCCAAAAACGAGCCAAAATCGAGCCGAAGTCCACTCAAACAGAACTCACTGCTGGCCTGGAAGTGGCCCTTCCGGTCCGGTTACACGGCCATCGCCAATGAAAAGATATTGTTGGAAATGAAGAGATGCTTTGCTGGTAGGATTTACTTTATTCCTTCATAAGCATATAAGTACAACCAGCAAGGCAGCCGGGAAACGGCCAACTGACGCTGCCTCACATGAAAACAATTCCACATACCAGATCTGAAGACCCAACACTATTTTTCCCAGTCATTGGCGCCCACTCAGACAGGCACAGGAGGGGACATGGCTCTGACAAAAGATGACCTTTTGGCAGAATATAGCACTTTAAAACACAGATTTTACACCACAATACAATCACAACACGGTTGTTACGACTGCGTTGTTACAACGCAGTGCCATTACAACGCAAATAGTTACAACGACTTGCACTAGATGGAGCGCTGAACTTAGGAATAGTATGATTTCCTATTCCAGCTCCAGTGTGCGCAACAGTAGGGAATGCGTTGGAATAGTAAATCAGACTATTCCTTAGTCTAGAGTGCTATCTAGCGCAAGTCGTTGTAACAACTTGCGTTGTAATGGCATTGCGTTGTAACAACACATTCGTTGCAACGGCTACGTTTTGAAAGTATCGCAGTGTAAAATCCGCAATGTGAAGGTTGTTTCCCCTTCTGGCATCGCTCAAAGACTTTAAAAATGAGCTTAGGGAAGAGCTAAAGTCTGATCTCAACTCATGATAAGACACTCTGAGAAGTAACAAAGGCTTGATTGTCATCCCTTCAGACTGAAGTGAACTCAGTAGGGGCAAGAGCTCTAGATCTTGAAATGAAAAGAGTTGAACTCGAACAAAGGATAACTCTATTGTATACATATACAGAACATGTATGCTCCCAGCTGCAAAATGCAAACCTTAAGAGTGAGAATTTGAAGAATCACTCCAGATGAGATAATATTTGCATACAAGGCTCGGCAGAGGGGATGGAAGGGCCGAATCTAGAGGCATGTTCTCAAATATCATGGGTGCCGCACTGGGAAACGAGGCAAGGTATGCCTGCTGTATAGTCCTCTTATGCCGAGGAGGTATCTGGAACTTGGACAAAAGGAGAGGTTCACAGAATCAACATGGAACTGTTTTTAGTGCCTGGCCTGGACATTGGTTTTGATCCAGGCGACCTCTCTGAGGTACTAAAGTGTGCGGACCGCTTTCACCAGTAGAGGCTACTCAAGTGGGATGTATTGCGCTCATATTTGCTCTGTTTAGAGCCTGCCCTCAAAAGCGTCTGAGAAGCTGATATGCAGTGTGTACAGGGCGTCTACGGAACTGGACAACAATCCCCAGATTTATGTTTCAGCAGATAAGTGTATTGAATGTTGAGGGGCTACAGCTCCTAAGTTTGTTAAAAAAATCTTTTCAGTTTTCTGACTACATGTTCAGAGGTAATGAGAGGTACGTGGGGAGAGATTTGTGGGGGGGGGTCCTGATGGCCGTGCGATAGTTAATTCTGAGGGTTCCAGGGGATTTGCGGGGTAATATAATCCTGAGCAGGGAAGGTTCAGAGTACATGGCAGAGCTGATAGTTAAATTATCTCATGGCGGTTACACTAGGTAATAGTGATCTCAAGGGCCCGATTTCATGCACAAAAGATGCAAATTCAGAAAATATATTGTGGATCACTGGTTCAGGATAGTGGCCTTAAAGAAAACCTATTTAAAATGCACTGAGGAGCATAGACTACGACATAGATCCTATCAATTGATTTACAGATCATCTGCAATTTCTGGACACAATAGTGTAGCCCTGTTATTTCACTCTTCTTTTAAATTTCAAACTCTGGAGTTTAAATCTGACAAGGAGGGCAGGATGCTAATGGTTAAAGGGATCCCTCATAGACGTACATGTACTATTGCCACAATTTATACTCCAAACTCAACTCAGAAAGCGTTCCTTCTCTCCTTTCTTAATCAACTGGCAGGATTTTCAGAAGGTGAAATTATTGTTTTGGGAGACTTTAATCTCATTTGGGATCCATCTCTGAATAGTACCCACCCCAGAGGGTACACACTGGTATCTTCTCTCATCAGGTGAAGCAGGAATTAACACAGCTGGGGCTGGTGGAGGCTTTGCACACATTCAATCTCACCACTGCAGCTTTCACTGTGTTTTTTATACAAATAAAACGTATTTCAGAATAGACCATATCGTTGTAAGCCAAGCATTGCAGTCGACCATAACAACCACTAAGGTCCACCCAATCTCAATTTCTCATTATGCATGCTTAAAATCCCATAAGTTTGGCCTGGTATGACGTCCCCTTTCCGAGTTCCTTGATACATGATCGTACATTTCGAGATGTTCTTAGAACAACAATTAGGGAGCATTTTCAAACCAACCACCCCCAAGACAGTAATTACGCAATATATTGGGATTTCTTTCAATCAATCCATCAATCATGGGTTTGTTAAGTGTGACTACTCATCTGTAAGGGTCTTAAGGTGCTGGGGTGGAGGGGAGGTGCAGGATCCTGTCCATCGAGGAGGAGGTTTATCGAAGAGCCATGTGAAGATGAGGAGTAATGTTGTCTGTCTGAGGTTGAGCGGGATTGCGTTCCAGGCTGTGGCCGTGAGGAAGGAGAAGAAGCAGCCTCCTGATCTGGACTTCCTGGTGTGGGGACCACGGCATGGGAGAGCTGGACTGATCATAGGGCCATTTGGGGTGCGTGGAATTTAGTTCGGCTGTTCAGGTATGCTAGTCCGGTGTTGTAGAGGGCTTTGTGTGCAATGGTGAGAATCTTGAAGGTGATTCTTGCCTTGATGGGGAGCCGGTGGAGTGTGCACAGGTCCTGGGAGATGTGGCAGTGTCATGGCAGGTTGAGGATTAGTCTGGCAGCGTCGTTCTGGATGTTTTGTAGCTTTTGGGTGAGGTTTTTGTTTATTCCGGCACAGAGTGCGTTGCCGTAGTCGAGCCTGCTGGTGACGAGGGCGTGAGTGACGGTCTTTCTTTGTTCAAGGAGGATCCATTTGAAGGTCTTGCATAGGAGGCGGAGGGTGTGGAAGCAGAAAGATGCAACAGAGTTGATCTGGCGGACCATTTTGAGATCCGGGTCCAGGATGATTCGGAGGTTGCTTGTGTGGTCTGTGAGGGTGGGCGGGCTTCCGAGTGCAGGGGGCCACCAAGTGTCATTCCAGGTGTTGGGGTGCGGGCCCATGATGAGTACTGCTGGTTTGTTTGTGTTGAGTTGTATACAGCTGCTCTTCATCCATTTGGGGACTGCTTCCATGGCTTATTGTAAGTTGTGCTTGGCTGCGTTGGGTTCTTTAGACAGGGAGAGGATGAGTTGAGTATTGTCTGCATATGAAACAATGTTGAGTCCATGGGTTCTGGCTATGGGGGTGAGCGGAGCCATGTAGACATTGAACAGCATGGGGCTGAGGGAGGATCCTTGGGGGACTCCGCAGGTGGTCGGTGGAGAGTTCAAGAGGAAGGGAGGTAGTCAGACTCGCTGTGTTCTACCGGAGAGGAATGAACAGATCCAGTCGAGGGCCTTGTCCCAGATCCCTGCTTTGTGAAGTTTGTGTGTTAGGGTGCTGTGAGAGACGGTATCAAAGGGCACTGATAGGTCAAGGAAGATGAGGGCTGCTGTCTCTTTTCTGTCCAGGAGGGAGTGGATGTCTTTTGTTGAGGCAAGGAGGGCAGTTTCGGTGCTGTGGTTCTTTAAGAAGCCTGATTGGGAGTTGAGGATCTTCAATGATATGGCGATTTGGCTGTTGATCGCTTTCTTGATAACTTTCCCTGGGAATGGGAGCAGGGAGATTGGTATGTAGTTCTTGAGGTCGGTGGGGTCCACCGAGGGCTTCCTCAGGAGAGGGTTGATGTTGGCTTGCTCCCAGTCATATCAATCAATGCATTTATATAGCACACTACTCACCCGGAGGGTCTCAAGGCGCTTGGGGAGGGGGGGTCCGCTACTGCTCGAACAGCCAGGTCTTGAGCTGCTTCCTGAAGGCGAGGTGGTCTTGGGTTAGGCGGAGGTGGGTCGGGAGGGAGTTCCAAGTCTTGGCGGCCAGGTAGGAGAAGTACCTTCCTCCTGTGGTGGCTGTTCGGATGCGGGGGACGGCGGTGAGGGTGTGGCTGGTCGATCGAAGCTGGCGTGTGGGAGTGTAGAAGTTGAGGCGGCTGTTGAGGTATCTTGGGCCTTGGTTGTGTAGGGATTTGTGTGTGTGGGTGAGGAGACGGAAGGTGATTCTCTTGTTGACCGGGAGCCAGTGCAGGTCTCTCAGGTGTCCGGAGATGTGGCTGTGTCGGGGGATGTCGAGGATGAGTCTTGCTGTGGCGTTCTGGATCCGCTGTAGTCTCTTCTGGAGCTTGGCGGCGGTTCAGTGTAGAGGGCGTTGCTGTAGTCCAGTCGGCTGGTGACGAGGGCCTGGGTGACCGTCTACCTGGTCTCGGTGGGGATCCACCGGAAGATCTTACGTAGCATGCGTAGGATGTTGAAGCACGACGAGGAGACGGCGTTGACATGTCTATTCATGGAGAGGAAGGAGTCCAGAACGAAGCCCAGGTTGCGTGCGTGGTCTGTTGGTTTGGGTGCGATTCCCAGGGCGGGGGGCCACCAGGAGTCGTCCCAGGCGGAGGGTGACAATCCCAGGATGAGGACTTCCGTCTTGTCTGAGTTCAGTTTCAGGGGGCTGTTCATCATCCACTCGGCTACATCTTTCATCCCTTCGTGTAGGTTGGTTCTGGCGGTGGCGGGGTCGTTGGTGAGGGAGAGGATCAGCTGGGTGTCGTCGGCATAGGAGATGATGTTGAGGTTGTGTTGGCGTGCGATGGCCGCAAGGGGGCTCATGTAGACATTGAAGAGGGTGGGGCTGAGCGAGGAGCCTTGAGGAACGCCGCAGATGACTTCAGTGGCTTCTGATCTGAACGGGGGAGGCGAACTCTCTGTGTCCTTCCGGCGAGGAAGGAGATGATCCATTCCAGTGCCTTCTCCTGGATTCCGACGTTGCTGAGGCGCTGCACTAGGGTGCGGTGGCAGACAGTGTCGAATGCTGCGAAGAGGTCCAGGAGGATGAGGGCCGCTGTTTCTCCGTTGTCGAGCAGGGCTCGGATGTCATCGGTGGCTGCGATGAGGGCGGTCTCGGTGCTGTGGTTGGCCCGGAGGCCAGACTGCGAGAGGTCGAGGGATCCGTTCGTCTCGAGGAAGGCGGACAGCCTTCATAGGGGAAGGAGGTGTTTGCGAGGGAGCAGCGAAGCATGAGTGCGATAGTGTTGGTGGCTTTGTTGAAGATGTGGTGGGTGCAGGAGTCTGTGGGGGCCCTGGAATGGATTGACTTCATCGTCTTCCATGTGTCTTCGGTGGTAATGGCTGTCCCAGCTGTCAATCATTGGCTTCAAGGTGTCGGTGGTGGTTGGTGAGGGTTCTATGTGCTGGCTGTCTTTGTCATAATCGTCGTAGATGTTCTTAATTTTGTGGTGAAAGAAGGTGCTGAGATTATCACAGAGGTCGTGTGAGGGAGGGATGTCTGTAGACTCTCTAATGGCTTGGGTGAACTCCTTGAGGATGCTGAAGAGTTCTTTGCTGTGGTGCACGTGTGTGGAGATTCTGTCTTTGATTGCTTTCTTTCTTGTATTTCTGATGAGTTGGTGGTGGGCGTTGGTTGTTCCTCTGAATTTATTGTGGGTTTCTGTAGATTTGGAGTTCCTCCAGGTCTTTTCGAGGTAGTAGCACATGTGAGTCCGGATTCTCGGAGTTCGGTGGTAAACTAGCTGGCTTTCCTGTCATGTGTGTTGTTCTTCTTGAGGGGGGCTATGGTGTTAGCGCAGTCGGAGATCCATCTGTGCAGGGTTCGGGCTGCGGTTTTGGGGTCTTGTCGTCCATGATGGTCGGGGTGGAGTTGCCAAGTGAAGAGGTGAGTTGGTCGTCTGTGGTTTTGGTCCAATTTCTTCGTGCGAGCAGGTGCTGCGTTCTGTGGATGGTGGGTGTTCTGAAGGTAAAGTGGATGCAGCAATGGTCTTTCCACAGGAGTTTGGTGGTGAGGCTGAAAGTGATGGAGTTTCCTGTTGTGAAAATAGGGTCGAGGGTGTGTCCTGCTGAGTGCATGGGTTCAGTCATGATCTGGCGGAGTCCTATCTTGTGGAGGTTGTCCAGGAGGGATGTGATGTTGGGGTCTTGTTGGTTGTCCAAGTGGAAGTTGAGGTTTCCCAGCATGTGTAGTTGGTCGATACAATGGCCTGCGGGGTGATGTTGTCCGTGATGGAGTTGGTAAATGGTCCGCTTGGGTTGATAGATGAGGGTTTCCCGGAGGGCGGTGCTGGGGCTGGCTTTTATCTTGAATTGTAGGTGTTCCATCAGGTATATGGGCTTGTCTGGAAGTGTGCCCAGCTGGAGGGTGTATTTGTGGACGAAGGAGATTCCCCCCCCGGGACGCGGGTGGGGTCCTTCCGGGTGATCTTGTATCCTTGATTAATGGCGATGGCAATGTCAGGTCCCGCGGTGGTGTTGGTCCAGGTTTCAGTGAAGAATGTGACGTCCATGGTGGTTCTGTCGAGGAGGTCCCAGATTTCAGTGGCGTGTTTATAGAGGGATCAGACGTAGAGGAGGATGCATTACAGGATCTTTGGTGCAGGTGTGTTCTTGCAGGTGGGTTGTGCTGGATCTATAGTCTTGGCGGTGCAGCAGGATTTGCAGCGGAAGGATCCGTGGGTGACGGCTGGTGATGCTAGCTTGCAGTTGTTGTTGTGGCCTTGGTTGAGTGCATAGAGTGCCGCTGAGTTCTAGCTTTGGCGTGTTGAAGGTCCAGGGTTTCTGTTGCTGGTCACATTCGGGATGTGGATGGGCACAGACTGGCTTGACTTCGGTGTGCCTTTGGCGCATCAGCTGCGCGCGACCATCATTAAGTAGGGGTCATGAAAGGCTAGACAGCTGGGAGGCAGGAGCGGGGAGGGGTCATTTGTTTGGGCTGGTTGTGCTGGGGGAGGGACCGCAGGGGCAGCAGCATGGGGAAAAACAGCAGCGAGGTACCCAGTAAAAGGAGCAAAAACAGTGCAAAAGTTGAAAATCGATCAATAAATCAATCACAACACTTGTAAAGTGCACTACACACCCGTGAGGGTCTCAAGGCGCTAGGGGTGTGGGGGATCCTGCTAGTGATCGAAGAGCCAGGTCTTGAAGAGTCCCCTGAATGCCAGTAGGTCCTGGGTCTGTCGAAGGTTGATGGGAAGGGTGTTCCAGGTCTTGGCGGCGAGGTAGGAGAAGGATCTGCCACCGGTGGTCGTTCCTCGGATGCGGGCGACTGTGTGGAGGGCGAGGCTGGAGGAGCGGAGCTGGCTGGTGGGGGTGTAGAAGTTGAGTCGAGTGTTGAGGTATGCTGGGCGGGTCTTGTGGAGAGCTTTGAGTGCGTAGATGAGGAGCTTGAAGTTTATTCTCTTGTAGATGGGGAGCCAGTGCAGGTCTCTCAGGTAGGGTGTGATGTGGCTGTGGCGGGGGATGTCGAGGATCAGTCGTGCTGACGCATTCTGGATGCGTTGCAATCAAGAACGCATCAGCGAATATGAAAAATGATAAAAAAGTGATAGGAAGAGAGTAGAAGGGTGAAAAACAAAGGTGAAAGTAAATAGGATAAATAATGAAGGAGGCAGAATAAACAGAGTGAAAGAAGGAGTGAGAGGTCCACTGGACCACCAGGGATGAGGCACAGGTATAGCCTGCAGATGGAGGAGGGCCTCAAACACCAACACTCGAGAGTGTAGGGGCTCAAGAAGGCCTCACTTGATGGTGGAGCTGCGAGGGTGGGAGAGCAATTTCACTGACAGGGAGTAAGGCAGTAGTATGAGGGAAATGCAAATCTCTTATAACTACTCTCATGAAGGAAAATAACAAAGAATAAATATCACTAGAGGATGAGCTGCTCTAAGCTAAACTAGCCCAAATGGAATCACCCACACTTCTTCAAAACAAGATAACGGCACTTAGGGGAAAGCTAACAGATGTATATTTCAGTAGAGCAGAACTCGCATTCCCGTGCCTCAAACAAAATAGGTATGAGAGGGGAAACAAGGTGGGCTCTCATTTGGCCAGACAGTTGGGGGTGAAGCAGGAAAAAGATTATATATTTGGGATGCGGAGAGGGCTTTGATTTATAGCAACGGAGGGAAGGCGGGGGTTTTTAAAGGGTTCAATAAGACTTTATTCTCTAGGGATAACCAGCTATATGAAGTCATGTTGGATCTGGCATACTCTGATCAATCAGGTTTTATCAAGGGGAGGCAGACTCATGACAATCTGGGACAAGTCGTCCAATTGTTGGAAAAGGTTGAAAGGAGGAACACACCTGCAGTGTTGTTGGCGTTAGACACCGAAAAGGCATTTGACCGAGTAGACTGTCCATTTCTCTTTTTCTCTATGCCAACCCTCGTTCAAGTGTAATGATCAATGGGATGGTTTCCATTTTTTTCCAGTTGGAGAGGGGAACACAACAGAGGCGTCCCCTCTTAGTTTTGCCTTAATTATCGAACCTTTAGCTGTGATGATAATGGTCTCCTTCTGATAAAGGGGATACCTTTTGGGTCAGTCAATCTTAAGATTTCAATATTCATTGATGATGTGTTCCTGATGCTCATCTTCCTACAGACTTCATTACTAGCTCCACAAAGTGAACTTCTGGAGTTAGAACTGCTGACGGGATTCACAGTAAATCTGTCAAAGTCTTTTTTTCTTACTTTGACAGACCCTGTGGGTGAAATGGGGGACTTGGCCTCTAATGCACCCTTCAGAGTGGCAAATAAGGAGATTACATATCTAGGCATACAGATTACACCTTGGGTCGAAGAAATTCATAAGGAAGACTACCCTCCCCTCCTTCGCCAGCTACCACAGGATCTGACGACATGGACCCCACAATACCTGACTTGGTTGGGTAGAATTAATGTTATTAAGATGACTGTTTTGCCACAAGTGCTCTATCTCTATAAGAGTCCCCCTGTGGAAGTGGGCAAACAGTTCTTCACTTCCCTGTGTTCGCAGCACACTACTTTCATATGGCAGAAATGTACAGCCTGTCTCTCAAATAAATTATTAATGTATCCTAGAAGTAAGGGAGTGCTTGCATTTCCAAATGTTCTGTTGTATTATAACCTCAAATCTTTAAACATTAATATCTTATTGAGATGTTGTCATTTTGGTATCATTGTGTTTATCACATTTATTCTATTTTACTAATTTGTTTGGGATTTTAATATTTGATGTTTAGACTATATTACTCTCTCCGTTCTGCATAATTACTTTACACATTCCCTGGATTAAGCTTTGTCACCTCTGAACTATAGCTTCCAGCAGGCTGACCTCAGGTTACATTAGTGTCTCCGAGAGCTCACTCTGACAAGAGTTGTAATTATTCCTTGAGTGACCATTTGCCCATCTCAAATAATAATCCAGTTTTTCACAGATGGCATTTGCAGAACATACTTAATGATACCCACTCTTTTCCACAGAGAGTCTCACCGGTGTCGAACTGAGATGTTTCCTTTCTGTAGAGCACTCTGTACTGTTCCTGCAAAGCACTCTGTCTACTGCTCCTGTTCAGCACTCTGTATTGTTCGTACACTCGGTACTTTTTTTATGCAACACTCTGTGCTGATCACGCACAGCACTCTGTACTGTTCCTGCACAGCATTCTATAGTGTTCCTGAATTGCACCCTGTACTGTTCCAAACACTCTGTACTGCTCCTTCACATGAATGTGTTCTGTTCCTACACAACTCGATGTTCTGTTCTAGCACAGCACCATGAACTCTTCAGCAGGGCACTCTGTACAGTTCATGCCCAGCACTCTCTACTGTTCCAGCACTCTGTATTGTTCCTGTGCAGCACTCTATACTGCTCCTGCACAACACTCTGTACTGCTCCTTCACAGGAATTTGTACTGTTCCTACACAACACGTTGTTCTGTTCCAGCACAGCACCATGAACAGTTCATGCACAGCAATCTGTACAGTTCCTGCCCAGCGCTCAGTACTGTTTCAGAACTCTGCTTACTAAGATGAAGGAGAGTAGCAAGAGCATGAGGATCACCATAAGAAACATAAGTACCCCCCACGGGTTTAGGATGACTAGAAGGAGGTAGAGGAGCAGGGATAGGACCAGGAGAAAGAGGAGGACCTCTAGCAGCACCAGGATGACAAGGATGACGGAAAGGAGAAGGAGGATGACCATGAGGAAGAAGAGGACCTCCAGTAACACCAGGATGACACAAATGAGGGAGAGGAGAAGGCGGAGAATCACAAGAAAAAGGAAGAAATCCAGAAGGATCAGGATAACTAGGATGCGGGTGAGGAGCAGGCGGAGGAAGAGAAGGAAGAGAAGGACCAGGAGGAAGTGAATGACCTTCAGCAGCACCACAGTGATTAGGATGAAGGAGAGGAGCAGGAGAAGGATGGAGAGGAGGACCACCAGCAGTTTAAGGATGACAAGGATGAGGGAGAGGAGCAGGAGGAGGAAGAAGAAGAGGAGGACCAGGAGGAAGCAAATGACCTTCACCAGGACCAAGATGACTAGGAATAGGGAGAGGAGGAAGACCAGAAGGAAGAGATGGGCGTTTGGCAGGACCAGGATAACTAGAGAGGAGGGAGAGGAGCATGAGGGGGACCAGGATGAGAAGGACTGGTACAAATAGTGTTTTGTATGCTAACAAAAGCCTCAGTTATTCCGTAAATATTGGATTCTTCCAACTCACTGGAAGACAGAAACAGGTGGAAGAAGAGCGCCAGGAGGAAGAGGAAGACCTGCAATGGCACTAGGATGAGGGAGAAGAGCAGGAGGATGACGAGAAGGACCTCTAGCAGGACCGGGATAACTAGGATGAGGGAGAGGAGCAGGAGGATGGCCAGGAGGAGGAGGAGGACCACCCGCGGGATCAGGATGATTAGGATGAGGGAGGGGAGAGGAGCATGAGGAGGAAGGGGAAGAGGCCCAGTAGGAGTGGGATAACTAGGATGAGGGAGAGGAGCAAGAAGTGGAGCAGGTGAAAGAAGAAGACCAGGTGGAAGAGGATGACCTCCGACAGGATTACGGATAAATAGGATGAGGGAGAGGAGCTGAAGGAAATGCAAGAGATCAGGAGAAAGAGGACAGCGTCCAGCAGCACCAAGATGACTAGAATGAGGGAGAGGAGTTGGAAGATGACCAGGAGAAGAGGACGACCTCCAGCAGGATCAGGATGACTAAGATGAGAGAAAGGAGCGCCGCATTTTTGGGAATACAGAGCATACCTGCGTTTTTAGAATGCCATAGCTAGGTGCTGCCAAATTTGACCCAGCTCTGCGCTCTGATATTTTCTTGTGAATATGCCCGAATGTTTCTAAAAAAATGCCTTAAAATAGCATTATTATTATTTCTTATTTCTGCATTTTTAGAGCGCCTGGTTACACCAGCTGGTGTGTCCCCGCACTTTAAGACCGCTTCACATACTTAGAAGTCTGTGCCTTCAGTTTAAGTGCTGTTATGATTCTTGTGTGTACAACCATGGTTTTTTTTTCTGAAAGAGTTTCTCCTATGGTTTCCCCCATAAGGGTCTGGGGGAGGGAGTTCTAGCTTTTTGTTACCAGATAGCTGAAGGATTGTGCTCCCATTCGTGCCCTCCTAATCCTTGGTACTTTCACCAAATGTGTCCCTGTGGATCTCAGTTGTCTTCCTGTCTCATAAGGAGTCATCAGGTCATTGAGGTACAGTGGACACCTGCCTTGCAAGATTCGATGTCCAGTGCACAGGGCCTTAAATTTGATTAGTTTCTGGATCGGTAACCAATGTAATGAATTTAGTGCATTCTTTGAGGATACTCTCTTTGGCAGATTTAACACAAGACGGGCTGCCGTGTTCTGAACAGATTTCAGCTTTTAGAGCCCTCTTGTGTTTGCACCAAGGTACAGCAAGTTTCCATAATCTAGACTGGAATTGACTAGTGCATTGCATTATTACCTTTGCAAATTGTTTAACTGCTATGTTTGGTTCACCATCAACAATATCTAACTGTGAACTAATTATGGTAATTACCGTAGGAAGGGGTGCAGAGTGACTTGTTGATGACATCAGCTGTTATTTTCTTTTGTCAAATGAAGAATGTTTGGGAACATAATAAAGCACTAATGTAAGCCTTTGCTGATGTTTTTAGTAAACCCTTTAGCTAAGGGCAAGCCTTGAGGGTGTCATCGAAAGTTTCAGGGCGCAGTGGATATATTCTAACAAGAAGTGATTGAGTGGACATTTTTTTGGATGTATCTTCTAATTTTGAATGATAACTATTTACCAGAATACGTAAGGACATCAATAGAAGTGATAGCTTCAAAATATTCCTAATCCACATATTCTCTTTAGGTTGAATCTTTATTATAGGCACAGGCCAAAATGTGTGGGGTACAGATGGATAAAGTAATTTACTCATGTTCAGTTGATTGAAATTATTGCATTTATGGAACTTTTTAGTATCAATTCACATAGTTACTATAGCCAGCAATTTGTGAAAATAAAAAATACAGTCAATAGTGTTTCTACAAAGAGCACACCACCCTATAAACAGATTAATAATTATTTCAGTATAAAAGTAGGTGAGAATGAGACCAAAGGTTTTCACGGTTTTCTGCAAAAGAGATAGCGTCCAAGAAAGCGCAAAGTGCACGATAGTTAGTACCGGTGTGTTTTTGAAACTTAAGGTGCTTAGAAAGTGGGTACATCAGAGTACCACTCAGGGCTGATGTAACGTCCTTGCCCCGGTGGGTGAGGCCAACGAAGATGACGAAGGGAGATGAGTGGTGCAAGATAGTCATCTTGTGATGAGTAAAACCGTGGAGACTCAAGGACCGCTGCGTGGGGCCCTTGCTGTAGTCAGTGGAGGCCGACTGTGACTCCTGGAGGATAGACGAGGAGCATGTAGTAATGCTAGTATCACCCTCAAGGGGCATCGAAGAGTGTCAGACGCATGGAGTCTGTGTCTAGCTAGGGTTCTTCGTGAATGGTCAGAAAAGCACAGATCCAAGGCCTCTCTGCACTGTCTGATCCTATTGGCCCAGAACAGGGAAAGATCAAGATTCTTTGTGATAGTTACCTAGCCTACAGGAAGTTACCTCTGTGTTCCAGTGCCAGGCCGGGTTGAAGTCAGAGTTTGTCACAGTAATGAGCCTCATGTAGTGGATTTTTCTGTGTTCCTTGACAGTAGGGCTGGGCCTTCCCCCGGATGTAGGATGCATCCGATGACTCAGTGGTGGTGCTGCAGCATAGAATTTCAATTTTTCTTGCTTAAAGGAGGTTTGCATTACTTGCCTTTTCACAGCTCTTTCTCAGACTGAGTATGGTATTTCTTGGATGTGCAGGTTGACAGTTGTGATGTTCACACTGCTGATTGTTAGGGTTAACTGGGTTTGTCATGAGGTGCCCTCTCCTTCAAAGATTGATTTGAGATGATGTTTGAAGGAGGGCTTGGGGGCCAGCAGGACCCTGAGGCAGTATTTTATTAGCTGCCCCTGGCACAGAAAGTCAGTACTCCTGAGACCCTACACCAGCCTTCCGGCCTGCAGGGGAGGGAGCAGGACTTTAATTTATGACATTCTTGTACACAGTGATCTGGAAATTTTTAGAAGCATGTTGAGGGCTCTGGGGTGGGCTAGGTGGCCGTAGTTAAGAGCTGCGATCAGATTTGTACTTAGGACTGTCAGCAGTTGGGTTTTGTCAGTGGTTGCGTAGGCATTTCAGACTGTGACTAACTTGTGTCTGAGGTGCCTTAGGAGGTCTGCCGGATTGCCCCCTTCCGTGAACCAGTAACCAAGGTAATTCTAAGTGAGTTGCCATAATTTGTAGGTCTACGAACTGCCACCAAATTGTTTTTTTGTTATTAAATTTAGCAAAGACTGCAACCTTTAATTTTATTCTCCTGGTTGTAACTGTGACCAGCATTGAGGGCTCTCTGTAGACTGTCTCTGGTGTTGTTCATGATAGCAGTGTCATTTGCCTACTGCAAGATGGGAAGGAACACACTACCCAGCCTTGGTGTGCTCACGCTGGCACCTTCGAGGGCAGTGCCAGAGAGTACGCAGGGGCTTTCATTGTCTACTTACCCATTCCTCATGGTCGTGAGATTCTTAAGGATTTGAGCCAAACTGACTCAGGGTGTTAGTGGGTTCAGTTTGAGAAGACATACCTTTCCTGTATGTTGTTTACACACATTTAGTTGTGACCCCTAAGTTCACAGGACAAGAGCTCAAACCCCTGAATAAGTCTCAAAGCTCCCAGCTCCCTACACTTCAAGCATCAGTCACTCAAAACTAAACACAAGGAAATGGGCTTTACAGAGTTTAAAGTTTGTCTCTTAAATAATGTGGTTCTCAAAATTGGGTCCCTATCTAAAAGTATTTTGCAAGTTCACGCAGGAAACAGAGTGGCACAGAAACAACACACATCTCAGCAGACGTAAGGCAGCTTTCAAACCTCCTCAGATCCCATAGAGAGGCTCCCATATATATCAATGATTGACAAATATTGACCATTTGTTGTCTATAACTGACCTCAATGGGTTCAACAGCAAGAGCCATAGCGGTCCTATGTTACTCTTCTGTGGGATTACACTTACTGCCTCAAACACTTTAGAGCTTTTTGTGTAGAAGGATCCCACAGAAGACTCATGTGCAGATTCATCCTCCAAGAGACTAATGTGATCTCATTGCTTCATTACCCACATCTTAACAATTGCCTAATGCTGGCAGCCAATAATTATACAAGTCCATTGCTTCATGTCGTACTTCTTCATCATTGTCTAATGCAGGTAGACAATCATCAGAGAGTCCACCACTTCATGAGCTACATCTTCACCATTGCCTAACGCGGGCAGCCAATAATTATATGAGTCACCCCTTCATGAGCTACATCTTCACCATTGCCTAACGCAGGCAGTCAATAATTATATGAGTCACCACTTCATGAGCAACATCTTCACCATTGCCTAACGCGGGCAGTCAATAATTATATGAGTCACCACTTCATGAGCTACATCTTCACCATTGCCTAACGCGGGCAGCCAATAATTATATGAGTCACCACTTCATGAGCTACATCTTCACCATTGCCTAACACTGGCAGCCAATAAATATATGAGTCACCACTTCATGAGCTGCATCTTCACCATTGCCTAACGCAGGCAGCCAATAATTATATGAGTCACCACTTCATGAGCTACATCTTCACCATTGCCTAACACTGGCAGCCAATAATTATATGAGTCACCACTTCATGTCGTACTTCTTCATCATTGTCTAATGCTGGCAGCCAATGATCAGGAGAGTCCACCCCTTCATGTCCTACATCTTCATCAGCACGTAATGCTGGCAGCCAATGATCAGCAGAGTCCACCACTTCATTTCCTACTTTTTCACTGTTGCCGAATGCTGGCAGACAATAATAAGACGAGTCCATCACTTCTTGTCCTACATCTTCACTGTTGTCTATTGCTAGCAGCCAATATTTAGGAGAGTCCTAATCCTACATCTCTACTATTGCCTAACACTGTCAAGGAATATTCAGCTTGCCTAATGCTGACAGGCAATAATCAGGAGAGTTCATATTTTATGTTCACAAACTTTTAACAAACATGATTAAAATGTCATGACATTACTCTAATGTATCTTTTTAGGCCTCATTATTTGTGTGGTGGAACCTCTTTGGGCAACTACATGTTTTTGGTATGTTCAGGTAAGGCATTATTGTAGCCTCAATCTCCTGACCTGATAACTCTGGGTTTCTGGGATGATTTACACCCCGTGGTCCATACGTACGGTTGATGATACAATTGACGTCCAGATCAAGCATCTTTCCCTACTTCAGCTGGTAGGAGAGGACATAGCTGAATGAGGTTTCCATTAAGAGGATGTCCAACACTGGTGCAGTGACCAAGTGGTGAGCCCTGATGAATCTGCCAATAAATGTGTATGGCACTGAAACATGTTGGCTGTGGGTATTGGTATGCGATGTTAAGCTACTAGCCTTTTTAGTTCACCAGTACACACCATAACTAATAATAAATCTGTAATTTTGGTGTGACTGTTGATTTTAATCACTTTTTCTGTTCCATACCAATGAGTGCTTTCTTGGATGGTTTTGTCTTGCACCTGTCTTCTTTGCACAATACACGAATGGTTTTGCGTTTGGACACTTTATTTTCGAAGAGGAATGGCGACCGATGATGAGAAAGGGGCAAGAAACTGGTAAACATCTGCCAAGGGCCCCGAGGGTGTTCTCCCGTGAGGTGCCTTCCTCTTCACCACATATTTTCTATTGCTGTTTCGCTTTAAGTGTGGGATCACTTACTGTCTTAGTTGGTTATGTCGAGTTGAAAGCAGATTTGGACTCTCCCTTCCTTTTTTTAAGGTTAAAACAATATTTTGTTTTGGATGAATAGGCATTGTTGAAGACAAACACCTAACTCAATGTTGAGTAGGCTGGTGACTAGGGACCCAATTAAATGTCTCCCAGCACAGAAATATGCCTCATTAAATGAACACTAATCCGTGTCCAGGGTACTGGAATCTTTTTGCATTGTTGCTGATAACTCTGGAACCATCAATACTAGACCTGAGACTAGTGAGGAGCCCCTGCCTGGCTTTACACTTCACTATAGGAGGAGCTTTAAAACTCTCCAGCTGCTGAAGACAACATTGGGTTCTCGGCCACCCCCCTCCTCCAAACCAAGCAGGGCCAAGAACACAGCCCCAGCAGTACTGTAAGGGATCCTTGTTACAGTTGATTACACAGAAAGACTTTGTCATTCATGTAACGCCGAACAATGCTCTTGGTGCCTGACCTTAGCTTCTCCTTCATTCCACTGCTCTCCCCCTTACACCCCTCTACACACACTCAAAGGACCTCACATGTATGTTCCACCTGCTCCGAGCAGGTAGAAAATGTAGGTGTTACGATCAAGTCCCACATGCTAATTTCATACTCCTTTGGCTTCAGCTCAGAATAGCATGGTACAAGCGCTGCATTTCCACGCAGTAACATTGATTTCACATGCATATTTACCACTGCGCCAGTACCATGCATCTTGTATTCAATCCCTAAAAAGTAACAAGTATATGGCCCACATATGTCTCAGATGTATCTCAAGAGAAATGGGCAGAACAGCTGTAGGATGTTGGGCTGTTCTGTGGAAACAAATTACTAATGCAAATAATACCAGTTGCACATTAGAAAGGAAATTATATGGGACAGGAGGCTATCAGCCAATGTACACGAAGAAAGGGAAGAGAGGAGATGGCTTGGCATGCACTGAAGTTCCTCAGCTGCAAAGGAATCTTTCTGAGTATTGTTGAAGAGAGAAGCAATCATGAACTGTGATGAAGCTAGTGTGTCTCCAGGTGTAGCCCCTATTGTGAGAGAAAGGAGACATACGGGTAGAGGAGGATTTTACGGTATCATTAACAGAGAAGAGGTTCCCAGGATGACCTGGAGGACTAGGAGAAGGCTCCACGAGGAAAAGAAGGAAACAAGATGGAAAAGAAATTGCACAACCACAATGTACCCAGATTGACCAGGAGTGCATAGACAAGCAGGTTTAAGAGTGAAACACCACTACTGAGGGGAGCTATGGAATGGCCATGATGAAGGATGTAACAAATATTAAAGCAACCGAAACGTTAAAAGCGAGGTATTCTCAGGTGAGAATGAATTGAACTTTGATTTAGGACTGATGTATGTGCTGGACCAAACTCCTCTTATAACAACAGTCTACTCGCCACATGAGCAATTACGATGGTGCATTCACAGTGTAGTTTCATCCTACTGCAAAAGAACAAATAAACAATGCAGTAGTACTCAGATAGGACAGGAGCGACATCAGCAAAGAGGGCACAGATGCAGGTCAATCACCAAGCATATTGAAAAAGCACAAACAAGACTTTCATTACTTCTAACAAAATTGATCATATAACGAAAACCTATATTGTCAGCCAAACATGTCTAAAGAGGGTCATCAGATAGCAACTTTAGATGTAAAAACTGTAATTGGTGACATTCTAAAAAAAAAAAAAGAAGAAAAACACAAAACTATCTCCCTAACAAATACTTTTAATGAAACACATTTTGTTCCTGCTTAGTAATCAGAAAGAAACGCTCTCCAGGTATTTTAGCACTCTGCATCTCGGGCGGAAAATATATCAGGGCATTAATGAGGTAACTTACAACAACAATTAAAGGTCACAATGCTGCTAGAAGCCCTAATCTGAGAAGCGCTTTTAGGATGTATTTACTCAAGATGTGTGCATTACATCAGCTCACAAACTCTGTTTTGCAGAAGGGCTGTCTCAGGAGCACACCAATCACAGTGAGGGTCATCAGTTTTTTTACCCTGTTGCCGGCTCAGGTAGCCCCTGACCCGCCCCTTTCTGCAGTATAAAAAGCCCTGTCCTTAGCAGTGGATGTGTAGAAGACAAGCTCAGCTGCTCCATCTAACACTCTGCCACCCAACCTACTCCAGTGCACCATGAGGACTCTCCTCACAGCCGCGATCCTGCTCTGCGCACTCATTGCTGGAGGTAAGAGGACTCTCTCATTCATTCATTCATGTCCCCCACAGTCATCCAGGAGCTCCACAGGGAGAATGTAAGTATTCAGTGATGTCTGAGAAGCTCTTGAGACAGCCAGAGAGGTAGGTTTTCCCTCTCACCCCTTTAGGAACCTTTAAACCTGTACCTCTCATTCATACCCCTCTTCAAGGTAATGGTGAGTCCTGCCTTTGGCATCCAAAAGGCTCTTTTAAAAAATAAAGCCCCATGCTTTATATTATGTGAGAGGAGAGACTTTACTGTTGATATGTGCTATGGCTGAGCTCCCACAGAGTCAAACTAGTCTAGCTCCCAGAAGTGAACTGGCTTCAGTGAAGAGTCTCAGCTTACTCTTGTTATTTTGAATTTATCAAGCCCCCTAGGATCATACACGTTGGCCATGCATGGCTTGATAAATCACATTTCAAGGGTTGAAAAAGCAACACAACCCTTGATAAATATGTGCCCTGAATCTTAATGCCAGGATACCGTCACTGGAGACCCCCAGCACTGCATTGACTTGCATGTCCCTTGCTTGTCCACCAGGGAGGGTCCTTCCTGGATGGCACCTCAGACTGATCTGAGTCTGGGTCAGTGGTGTCTAGTAAACATTAAGTTTTGTGGGGGTGTTCCCCCTTCATGTGTGCGCCTCAGATTTTGAATATCATGCAGGTGTTGTAGTTTGTCTTGTTGGTGATTTGTGGTTGGTGGGAGCTCGGTTCACCTGTTAAAAGTTAATTGTCAACAAATCTCAGTGTAGGATCCATTAGGACTCTCTGTCTTATGCTAGGTGACCGGTCTTGTATATTGTCCAATTCCCATGGGTAGCATTTGTGGACTGCTGACCAGTTGTTCACCCATCACCCTCTTTTCTCTTCCTTCAGACACAATATTTCACCCCCTGCCTCTTTGCTATCTCTTCCATGCTGCCCAACCCTATTCTCACCTGTGAGGCTGGGTTGGTAGAATCAATATTTAAAGTGCAAACATCTGCACGGCTTGAAATCTTTTCAGACTTCTCTTCCCCATACATATTTGGAGAGGCCTAACCTGCCAGAATCTATCTGGGGAAATAGTGGGGGTGCAGTAATTATCGCACAACTCGTAATTCAAGAAAGAAATGTACAACCCTGTTTGTAATTAGTGCCACAGGCAGCGCGCTATTTATGACTCCTTAAATATTTCAAGGCTCCAGGGGTCTAATCTACAGCACCTTCAAAAATCTGTTTCTAACAATGGGCAAACACATGTATAATTTAATGCAATATGCATCAAACTCCCTATATCCGGGTATTTCTCATTCATTTTCCACCTGTCATATTTCGGCAGGTTTGCGGTGCTGAATTACAGTGAAGTGTGTGGGCTTTGAAAGTCAGGGCCAGCTCTGGGACAGTGTGACTGGTGGTACGGTACGAGGTGCTAATTTCAGGTGGAGGCACCCTGGGCAACATTTACTAATTATTGGCATAGAGCAGCGCCGCAAGCCCCCTATGTCTAAAGGAAAGAGCAGGAATGCACTGCATCAATGAGAAATGGTCCATTTGTGTTCACTTTTACTCCGCGGGTGCAGAAATGGCTGTTGAGCAACAACGCAGGCACCCTTGCAGAAGAGTGCATGGGTGTCTGTACTGGAATCAGGTTGATTTTGTGCAGAAAGGGACACCTTCCTTCACAAAGACAACTGTCGTCCCACCCCTGGGGAGGCCTAGGCTTTTAATGCAGTCCCAGGTTTACAGCATGTTATAAACCTGGGAATATGTCAAAAGCCATGGGTGCTAATTGGAAACACCCCTGAAAACTTCCATGGCATGACTCCCTATCGCTGTGTGAGGTAACACAGCAACTTACGCTGCGTTCCCTCATACAATATCTACGAGGCCATGAAAAGCCACGCAGAGTGGTTTTCGTGGCTTCGTAGATATGGCTCTGCAGTGTGCGCTAACGTAGCGTCATTAAAAGTGGCGTTCCGGTGGCACTCAGGGCTTGTAAAAAGCCCCTGTGTCTTTCAATATCCTAATGTTGGGAAAAGGGTTCATTTGAGTAGACATCATTTCTTTTTATAATAGGGAACCCCCAACCATGATGTGGATTTTTAAAATCTGAGTTTGGGCTTCTCCAGACCAAGCACTCTTAAACTATACTGTCTGCCTTGTAGTCCTCTGAATGATGTAAAATTTCCTATGAACTAAGTTAAACACAATGGATTCATTGTCTGTGTGTAGTGTGTGTGTGTGATGTATAGTGCTCTGAAACCCTTCACTGGTATGAACGGCGCTATAATACTAACACAATTAATCTGAGAGGGATTATGGAGACTTGAGGGGCTCTGTTAAAGGGTGGTAGTGAGTGAATCTGTGGCAGAGGTGGTTACTGGGGGGCGTCAACAAACATTGGCGCACTGGAGCCCACTGGCGCTAAAGCCAGCCCTGTTGAAAGTCTGGGACTCTTAACTTCACTACACCTGTTGTACTTGTGTACCCATTGGGAGCAGGGCTTTCAGCTATGATCCCAAACCCATCAGTCGCCTTAGTGACAGGGAATGAGGCATGGTCCAAGGAGGTGTCCACTGATGCCTGCTTACACCTCTTTTCTTTATCTGTGATTCATTGTTGAATTGTTATAGTTTAAAAAATGTAAGAGTTTCTACTTTGGAACAAAATAGTTTGTAAACGCCCTTTTTAAAGATACGTTTTATGTTAGAATAAATAAAAACATAATGTACAGAAATGTAGAAAAATCTTGCAAAATGATGTTAATGATATACATAATTTACATCTGTCTAGCATCGGCAGATGTAACATCATTAAAATATTATGTTCCCCAACATTTTTATATCCTTTACGTGCAATCCAGCTTGAAATTACCACCAATTGTCTAAAAAATATTGAAGATTTATTTTCCTGGTTTATCTGGGCATATGCTAAGACTAGAAGGGCATATAAGTATCTTTTTTTACCTAGGGAGAGGGGAGGACTGGCTCTACCAAGTATAAGACTCTATTATTGGGCCACTTCACTTCTATATAAATTAGTTCTAATGCAAAAGAACCCAAAAGTTAGCACGTTTGAAGAAGTACTGAGCCCTTTCTAATAATAAGAATCCACATTTGTAAAGCGCAAACAATCACCCGTAAGGGTCTCTTGGCGCTGGGGGCCATCGGAAAGATTAAGCAAGCTATTGCCCAGAGTCACATGCTGGGCTAATCTGCGGTTGGGGATCGAACCGTGATCCCCAGATTCCAGCGTCAGTTGACCTGGCCGCGGCGCCACACCTCCATCCTTGAATTTATAATGGGGGTGGAAGCGTGGGGCTGGGCTTGGCGATTATTAAATGACAGCCACTGTAGGAAAGTTAGTTTTAAAACTGTACAAGGGTGGCTTAGATTCTGGAAGTCAGTTTGAAAACTAATCGGTATGGGTCGGCTCAATTACTATACACCACTCTGCAATAATCCCAATTTGCCAGACATTTTTAAGGGACCTATCATTCAAAGATGGTGCGACGCAGGGCTGACCAAGCTCGGAGCTTTTTTCTCTCCAATAGGTCTGGCCTCTTTCGATAATCCCAACAAATGGTTTGAGCTGGATCGGAGGGATTTTGACAAATACCTCCAAATTAGAGATTTTTTATATAAGAAAGGTGGGGGGGGGCAATCGGATTTGCTAATAATGATATTATTGATAAATTGAGAAGGTATGGAGACCTATCTATACAAGTAGTTTTTAATTTTTTAACTCACGAATGAAAGATGATATGGGTGAGTCGAAACTGGAGTCTCAGAAAACCTATTTTTTCGCTCAGTCGAATTAGCACCAAATATTTTACTCCCGACCCGACTCCAGGCTCAATACTAAAAAACATACTTCTCGCTTACATACACCCCTAAAAGAATTGCCAAATGGACGACTAAGAGAGGAACCTTTGTCCCCAGTGTGACTTATTTCTTGCAGATCTGATTCGCATCGTTGCCTCCCGCGATGCCCTTAGTAAACTCAAAGGAGAGCTTACCAACTTTTCTAAGGAGTCGATTGCGTCCTCTCTCCAACCTTGATAGGACTTGGGGTAGCCCAGAACACTCAGGGGAAGCTTGGAGAAGAACTGGTGTTCATCGGCTTGGCAATCCTCCATTTATGTCTCGCATACCCCAGGTTCCCACAATGTCTCTTTCTTTTATTAGCAAACTATATTCTGGAAAAAGCCAAGAAGGGGACTATGCTCCCGAACAAAGGGCCGTAACATCTGGGCACCATTGACCAGATTGATTGAGAAAAATGTGCCAATTATTAAGTGGAAAATAAGGAAGAACCCAAACTAAGGATAACAGATCAAGGCCAACTTAATCGGGGTGGGTAGGGTGGGGGTTGGGAGGTGGGTTTTTGTGAGGGAGGGATCAACCAAAAAGGGTTACAAGTGGCGGAGAAGTAATGCATAATTGTGATTTTCCTTGTGCTTTTTCTTTTCGGCTTCCCTCTGACTATGAATCTTAATTGTTCTGTATATTATCATTTATATTTCATTCTTAAAAAAAAAAAGAAATCTAGAAAATAAGGACTATTTTTCATTTTAGTGAATTGCCTACTTTGTGAGAAGTGTTTCTCTGTGGGCACTGCCACCTGTTCCGGTATTTACAGTCTTTGCCCCGCTGATGTCACTCACTGCGTTCAAGGTCTCGAGAACTCTACAATAGGTAAGTGTCAAGAGCCAGAGAGTGGGTTTGTGAAATGTAGAGCACCCTTAATGCTGTGCACAGCTCTGCCGCAACCTCCTGTGTGATCTTCATTATGCTCTGCTACTTATCTGTGTCATGCCTAATGTGATTGGTTGATATGCACTTTGTGGTTGAAATCTTTCCTTTACAGCCCACAGTTCTCGCATTTCCTCAGGGAGAGGTATTTACTGCACATGTTAAATACCTCCGATGCCAAGTTTTCAACAAGAAAAGGAGGCATACCATCAGTAGTCCTCAACAAGCCACCATCTCTGTGATGACTGCCATTCCTAATGGGTCTTGAATTGTGACCTACCTCATTAATAAAATGAAATGGTAAAGACCGCTGCACTCCTTTGTAACAGTAGTATAGAACAGTATAAGTCAGTTTTCAAATCTTATAGGTACTGCAGGTGTTCACCTCCTGGATCCCGAGGTGCTGGAAATAGTGAAATTAAGAAAATCTTACAGCGTGTAAGAATAACCTGTAGTACTCTTGGGCATGGACAATGCCAAATGTTAATGCACAGATGTAATCCAAATAAAAGGATGATTTTACTCCAGGATGTTTGCAATATTTTTCAACTGTTTATTCATTAATCATCATATTGACTTCATATGATTGGATAATCACGACATATTTTTCAAAAGTCAATTCTGTATAAACAACTGAATCAGGTCCACATGATTTAGAATCCCCAATGCATTTCGCACAGCAGTGCGCTTCCTCAGGGGGTCTGTGAAATAAAAGGAAATGGAACCCTATGTAATCACAATATATGTAAGGAGCACGGAAATACATGATAATATCAAAAGTGACTTACACATTTTTTTGAGAATATTTGTGTACCTTCCAATACCCAAGATAAAGATACCCTTATGGGTTTACGTCCTCCTAGTAATTTTAAGGCCCCCACCAGCCACAAGGTTCTGGATGTATTCGAAAAAGCAGTACAACAAGACTTACACTCACTGTTTGACACTCAAAAGAGCTATCGGAGTAACCTCACGATCCCTGAAAGACAAGTTATTCAACAACTGGCTAACAATCAGACATTGACCATATGTAAAGCTGACAAGGGTGGCGCCATTGTTGTTATGGATTCCACGTTCTACTCACAAAGCCTCAGAGAACATTTAGACAATACAGATCTATACATGTTGTTGAACTCTGATCCTACCCTTGCTTTCAAAGAGACACTACTTAAGATTGTCAACAAAGCTGTATCTTCCAACACCATTACTGACAGAGACAAAAGATACCTCATTAAGGAGTATCCACAGGGACCATACATCTACCTAGCACCTAAAATTCACAAGAATTTGAGACAACCGCCTTTCAGACCGATTGTTAGTACCACCAATTCTATACATGCTCCCACCGGAGCTTACATTGACAAACACCTACAAGCAAGTGTCAAAAGTATGTCAACATACATTCAGGACACCACGGATTGCTTCCACAGAAGAAGCATTCAGAACCAACAGTTCTAAAATAGTGGAAAAATTCCACCATCGTGGATACCCCAAAAACACTACAGCCAGCGCTGAAAACAGGGTTAATCTCAAGATTCGACAAGATTTACTTAAACCCAAACCAAAGGTTCAACAACAAGATACCCGACCTGTGTTCACATCAAAATATTCTACTCATTCTCGTCAAATCAAAGAGGTTATTCGCAAACACTGGCCACTCCTACAATCAGAAATTGATTTCAACCAAATTTTTGATCAACTTCCCATTTTTGCATACAAACGCACCAAAACTATACAACAATTGATCAAACAACCGTCAATCACCAGTGACATTATCTTCAAAGGAACTATTCCATGCCATAACTGTAGTCACTGTAACAGTATAATTCCCGGATCTACTATGACTCACCCTACTCAAGGTACCATCATCAACCTTCGTGTGAATGCGACATGTGATACGAACAATGTGATATACATGATTAAATGCCCTTGTGGCCTCCCATATGTGGGCAAAACTGAACGTAAAATCAAAACCAGGTTAAATGAACATCGGAGCAACATCCGCACCAGAAACCTTAAATCCAGTATCGCTGCACACTATATCCAACATTCACACAATCCCAGCCAAATAAGATTTTTAATCTTGGAAACGATTGACAAACTACCACATAAGGACAACAATAAACATTTGCTACAGCGTGAGTTGTATTGGATATATTGCCTTCGGGCGGTTCAACCGAAAGGACTCAATGAACGTCTGGAATTTAGTTGCCATTTATGATTGATTGATGTGTTGTCTGACATACTATAATCCGCATTGAATGTACGGATTGGACTCTCTATAATGCTGTGATATAGTTGCCATTAATCACACATTTTTTCACATATGCTTGTATGCTTAGTTACATCACTGTATGTTGCCATCATGTTTCAAAATTTACCATTCGCTTTCTTACTGGTAGCCTCATACCCATTGATATCCACACATATTGGGTCTTACTTTAGCCATTTTCGTATCTTTCTTTTTTATTATTCTGATACACATCTATCCCTTCTATCATTTCTACATTCACTTATCTCCGTGTTTCTTGGAGAACTGTCCTTCATTTATGTTTATCCACGTTCGGCGCTGGCACGCCCGACTTTCATGTTTACTTCACCTTATCCCTTTAACAATCACACGCGCATGCGTGGCGTCTTCCGGGTTCCTGTCATTCTCGGAGCCGGGCTTTGGCCTACACACGGTCCTCTACCGTTTGACCCCTTACACACTTTTCAAACGCGGTAAGACTATTTCTCTAAAGTCGCAGCGGTGATTCTATCTTTCAGGCACTACGCTGGGATTTTCCGGTTTTCTCAATACTCGTGCGTTCTTTTTTCTAATTTATTTTATCACCATTCTGATTCACATTAGATATTTCTATGGCACTCTCGATCACTTTCATGATCCAAATTTTGGCACCCTCTAAGGCTAGTCCTTTTCACCTTATGTATACTTTGGTTGCCCTTTTCACTCACTTTGGCTTTTTTAACCTATACATTTCACCCTACGTGCACATGGGTAAACTTTACGTCAATTTTTGTGGCACACTATGTGTAAGTCACTTTTGATATTATCATGTATTTCCGTGCTCCTCACATATATTGTGATTACATAGGGTTCCATTTCCTTTTATTTCACAGACCCCCTGAGGAAGCGCACTGCTGTGCGAAATGCATTGGGGATTCTAAATCATGTGGACCTGATTCAGTTGTTTATACAGAATTGATTTTGGAAAAATATGTCGTGATTATCCAATCATATGAAGTCAATATGATGATTAATGAATAAACAGTTGAAAAATATTGCAAACAACCTGGAGTAAAATCATCCTTTTATTTGGATTACATCTGTGCATTAACATTTGGCATTGTCCATGCCCAAGAGTACTACAGGTTATTCTTACACGCTGTAAGATTTTCTTCATTTCACTACCTCATTAATATTCATGCAAAAGGCCTCTTTGTGACCCATTAGGTATCGCTAAATATAAAGTACATGGTTCATACATTAGGAAACGCGATTACCCACTAAACATTTGGAAAAAAAAACACCATTTGGAAAATATCGTTCTTAATGTTCCTACATCTGGCCCTTAAGAGTCTTTCCTTGCTGCAGTTCCACTTCTCCACCATTAGGACGCACACTGCTTTGTCCATGCATCTCATCCCTTCCTTGCAGCTGCAGCTCTGCTGCTCCACCACCAGGACACATGCAGCTCTGTCCATGCATCTCATCCCTTCCCTGTACCAGCAGCTCTGCTGCTCCTCCACTGGGACACACGCAGCTCTGCCAATACATCCCATCCCTGCCTTGCAGCTGCAGCTCTGCTGCTCCGTCACTGGGACACCTGCAGCTCTGTCAACACATCTCATCCCTGCCTTGCAGCTGCAGCTCTGCTGCTCCTTCACCGGGACACACGCAGCTCTGCCAATACATCCCATCCCTGCCTTGCAGCTGCAGCTCTGCTGCTCCTTCACCGGGACACACGCAGCTCTGTCCATGCATCTCATCCCTTCCCTGTAACAGCAGCTCTGCTGCTCCTCCACCGTGACACACGCAGCTCTGCCAATGCATCTCCCCCCTGCCTTGCAGCTGCAGCTCTGCTGCTCTATCACTGGGACACACGCAGCTCTGTCCATGCATCTCATCCCTGCCTTGCAGCTGCAGCTCTGCTGCTCCGTCACTGGGACACCTGCAGCTCTGTCAACACATCTCATCCCTGCCTTGCAGCTGCAGCTCTGCTGCTCCTTCACCGGGACACACGCAGCTCTGCCAATACATCCCATCCCTGCCTTGCAGCTGCAGCTCTGCTGCTCCTTCACCGGGACACACGCAGCTCTGTCCATGCATCTCATCCCTTCCCTGTAACAGCAGCTCTGCTGCTCCTCCACCGTGACACACGCAGCTCTGCCAATGCATCTCCCCCCTGCCTTGCAGCTGCAGCTCTGCTGCTCTATCACTGGGACACACGCAGCTCTGTCCATGCATCTCATCCCTGCCTTGCAGCTGCAGCTCTGCTGCTCCATCACTGGGACACACGCAGCTCTGTCCATGCATCTCATCCCTTCCCTGTACCAGCAGCTCTGCTGCTCCACCACCAGGACACACACAGCTCTGTTCAGGCATCTCATCCCTGTCTTGCAGCTGCAGCTCTGCTGCTCCATCACTGGGACACACACAGCTCTGCTGATGTATATTACTGCAGTGCCCCAACTGGAACACACTGTCCTTGTGCCCAATGACACCAGAATCCTAACTTGCACTGTCCCTATTATTCCAAGGATGGAAAACATGCAGGTCCCCTCTTCCAGAGCATCTGACCCCTTTGCTGCCTGGAAGTGGGGCATATGAACACACTGAGCTGTTGGTGCACATATTGGGCACTATTTCAATAAAGACTCAGAGGTTCTGTATGCTAGCCCCCTTATTAACAAAGGATTGGGCAGATAAGGTTGTTGGGTGCACAGTGGTCATGAGGCCTCAAGATGGGACTTGTCATGAACTGTTGCTGCAGTGGAACCTAAATCCATTTCAAAGAGTCAGTTTAAAGCATTGCAATATAATGTTTATGAGGGTCGTTTGATTCATTTTGAAATTGAAATTTGTCCAAATGAATTCCTGTCCGGCTGGACAATGGACATAAATACTATTCCAGTTTATGTCTATTCTTACCCAGATCACCCAAACTACTAGGGTACACTGTTTTTTGTAATAAGCTAAACGCCCAAGGTCCCTAGTGTACTACCTTTGGGTTTCCTTGTTTCCTATAAACAAGATCCCATGTATAGCGAGGTCAAGTCTCTTAGCAATGTTTATAAGCAGGAACAATGCTGCTTTGGTGCTTCTGCTGGCAGAGCTTCTACTGTGGACTGTCCTAGGGCCGCACAAAAGCAGCATAATCAGTCTGAGCTTTGGAAAGTGTAGAGAGTGAGGAGCTCCTGCACATCTCAAGGCCTGATTGACAAATCCTGGTCTAGGAGGCTGTAGACTCTGTGTTGTCAGAGCCTAGACACAAGTGCCTGAGAGAGGCAGAGGATGAACCTGAGAAAGTTCAATGGGGAAAATATGTCCAGGGGTCACAGTTCATGACCATATCAGAGACTCCCTTGCTTTTGAGCATAAACGCCTGCAAAAAGAGGGACTGAGTTCCCAATATTGTTTTTAAATGCAGATGAGTTTCCCCCCCATCCTATTATCAAGGGCATATTAAAGAAAGAATGGGAAGATCCAGATTCATCAACCATTCCCCATGTTCTCAACAAGAGATGCCTCTTCCCAGAATTTGATTTGAAATTTCCTCATACTCCTAAGTTTAATACCATCCTACCTTCTGTGACATCTACCTCAAACCTTGCATCTGAAGAGGCAATACTTTACAGATGTAGCAGATAACAAAGTTGAATCCTTCATTAAGAGGACAGCTGATGTGTCTCAATTGTGATTTGAGAAAATGCATGTGCTGCTTATGCCACGCTAGTCCTTCTGAAGTATTTCCAACTCTTGTGATTGTAGTCAAAATGTTGGAAAATATGGAATTGTGTCTAAATTCCTTTCAGATGTCTCTTTTGATAGTCTCTGGGCTTCAAAAGGTTCAGCAGGAACTGCGTTTTCAAGGATATCCACTCCTGTAGTTTCATTTCCTCATTTATCTGGTGTCTCTCTGTTGCCTTATCTTGGTGACTAGTTGTTGCCTGCTTCCTCTTTCATTAAGGCTCGGGAGGATGTCCAACTGTTTTTGATGGTCCTTCAAGTACAAGACTTATTGGTGAATTCCCACAAGAACAAGCTTCAACCTTCACAAGAGAACAACTTAATCAGCACCTACTTCAATACCCAACGTGTTTGTGCTTTTTTACCTCCATTGAGGATTGTTGTTCCTCAGGACTTACTCAAGAACCTCCTTGCTCAGCCGATGTTTTCAGCAAGAACATGGCTCAGAGTGCACAAAGTGTAAGGACTGATGGCGGCACCAATGGCAGTGGTTCTTTGGGCATGTTTCCTCCTCAAACTGGTGATGAATCATGTCCATAATTGTTGATTCCCTAACACATGCAATTGAAAGATGTTGAAATATGTCACTCTTCAAATTTGCAGACCCTACAAAGGGGGCTAGTGTGGGTCTATTTGAAAAAGGGTGTATGTTGGGTCCTGATTGTAGCATTCTTTGTAGGATCCTGGTATCAGAATGGAATCCAATGTGGTTGCAAGATATGGTAGTAAAAGGAGAAGGCAGTTGCTTGCCGGTAACACATAAATAAAAATACAAAATTATGATGGACAGAATTCTGAAATTGTCAAACACTCACCCACAGTCACCGATCTGGGTTATATCCATTGTTTGTTTTGCTCCCCATCCCACTGCAGTTTGGACCCAGGCGTGTGCAATTCAGTCTCGACTCTGCTCCCCATGAGTACAGTGCAGCCAGAACAGCCAGGCCAGGTTCATCTAGACCGGAAACAAGCATCCTGGGACTGGTATCTAGGGTGTCACCCTTCATCAGCGAGGCTAATTTAAATCCAGTGGCTTAGTGAAGACGGATTCCGTGTCTGGACATACCCTTCCCACCCAGGGTGAATGTAGAAACACAAGAATATAATAGATGGAATTTTGAACATTGTCAAACATTCACCTCCAGGCACAGATCGGGGTTAAACCCAACCATATGCAAATCATTCTTGACACTGCTTCCCCTGGGAATTGCACAGACCAAACTGCCAGGCCAGGTCTTCCCTGAAACTAAAACAAGCTTCCTGGAACTGATTTTGGGGTACCACCCCTCATCTGCCAGGAAAGCTTGAATCCAATGAACATGAGACCACGGTTGGCAGATCTTTCCCACTTAGGGCATCTATAGCATCACAAAAAATCCAGCCCTGCCAGTAGTATCTAGAATATCAGGAATTACAAAAATTGTCTGTCCTGTGATCTTTCCACACTTTTCAGTTGTGACAAGCTGGCCTACAGTCCCATTGTGGCTTTGATCTTCAGGAGCAGGTAGGGGAGGCGAATACCAGCTGGTCAGTTCCTGCCCACAGAATGAGAAGAGCAGAAAATAGTAAGGCCTGTTTCTTCTCTAGGCACTGCAACCTCGAGTACAAATCAGGATCCTGCACAGGAATTTCCAGATATGTGCATAGAGCAAGGGAGTCCTGGTGCCAGTGTTTTCCCTATAAAATGTGATGTGAGGAGATTAACACCACACTGCAGGCAGCACCATCTTGGATTGGAAGCTGACATGTTTCAAAAGTCAGTTCACAATGGGCCAATTTGCATCACACGCAGTTGAGCGGACGCCGAGCACAGTTGTACGCTATCTTGGATCAGGCATTCTGCTCTATAAGGATGACAGTTTAGAGCTGCATCTTCGATTGGGTGCTCACCGTCATCAAGAGCCATCTTTTATTGGGTTTCCACTTTATACATCTGGAAATCAGGGGCCTCTATTGGGCGTCGAGGGCGCGCATAGCACCGTTTTGAGGGAGCATTGATACTATAGGTCACTGTGAGCACATCCTTTGGTGATCTGGGCAATCTTCTCGTCACGGCTCAGAAATGGACACAGTGACAAAGCTTTGAGGTGACAGTTATCTCTTTGGGTGAGTCTGATAAACTTCACTGGAAGTGAGAACTCAACATCACCGGTAGTTTACACACTTAAGATGTACTCTACTACAACAGTGAAGACCTGGGGTTTCTTGTAAGTCACAGATACAAGCAGTGGTGTGGCACCCATTTGCTTACATACTGTTTCTAGTCTTTCCCTGGGAGGACATTTACACTTTCACCATGTGTGGGTAGCAATTAAGCATTGGCTGAAAATTCGTTCAACTGGCGGATTTTGCAGATTTTCCTGCGATTTCACGATCCGCGAATCTCGCGAAATCGCGGTAAAATCCGAAAATCAGCGGGGACGAATTTTCAGCCAAGCACTTACAGGGTTACAGAAGCAGGTGCAAAAGTTGAAGCAAATTTTTTGTAACCTTTTACAAAAGGGTGACAAAGAAATTAACTTCAACTTGGGCACCTACTGCTGTAAGCCTGTAAGTGCTTCCTGGCACCTCGTTGCCTACTTGCAACTATTCTCTGACCCTGCTCTGACCCTTGAAGCAGGGTCAGAGAATAGTTACAAGTAGGCAATGAGGCACCTGTCACAAAAATTAAACCTCAACAGGAAGCACTGACAGATATAAAAACAAGCATTTGCAATGCGATAGGTCTCGCATTAGGAATGTTTGAGCTTTTGGTCTTGTAAATGACAATTTTTTTATTTATGGGTTGGTTTTGAAAATAGCTAAATTAATAGCTTTGTCATTTACAATGCCAATAGTTGTAACTTTCGCAAATGTGACACCTATAGCATTTGTAATGCAACATGTTTTGTATTTACGTGACTTAGCTGTATTGATATTACAAATTACAATGGCTTTTAATTTTTTTTAAATAATTAATACTTAAATAAAAGTGATTTTAATTTATAATGGCAATAGCTTAAACTTTTGTAAATAACATTTGTGAAGATTATGTTCAGTGTATTTTATTGTGACGAAAATCCAAGAACAGAAGTGAAATATTAACTTCTTTTTGTGACATTTGTAATAAAGTTTGAAACATTGAGAGAACACATTTGAACCAGTTGTTGTTGAATGGTTGTGCAGATTGATGCTGGGGTGGCGCTGAGTGGTGCGGTGGTGGTGCTGAGTGGTGATGTGGTGATGCTGAGTGGTGCTGTGGTGGTGCTGAGTGATACTGGTATGGTGCTGAGTGATGTTGGGGTGTGCTGAGTGGCGCTGTGGTGGTGATGAGTGATGCTGTGGTGGTGCTGAGTGGTGCAGTGGTGGTGCTGAGTGATAATGTGGTGGTGCTGAGTGATGCTGTGGTGGTGCTGAGTGATGCTGTGGTGGCACTGAGTGGTGCTGGGGTGGTGCTGATTGGTGCTGTGGTGGTGCTGAGTGATGCTGTGGTGGTGCTGAGTGATGCTGTGGTGGTGCTGAGTGGTGCTGTGGTGATGCTCAGTGATAATGTGGTGGCGCTGAGTGATGCTGTGGTGGCACTGAGTGATGCTGTGGCAGCGCTGTGTGGTGCTGTGGTGGTACTGAGTGGTGCTGTGGTGGTGCTGAGTGATGCTGTGTTGGTGCTGAGTGGTGCTCTGGTGGTGCTGAGTGGTGCTGTGGTGGTGCTGAGTGATAATGTGGCAGTGCTGAGTGATGCTGTGGTGGTGCTGAGTGATGCTGTGGTGGCACTGAGTGGTGCAGTGGTGGTGCTGAGTGGTGCTGTGGTGGTGTTGAGTGATGCTGTGGTGGTGCTGAGTGATAATGTGGTGGTGCTGAGTGATAATGTGGTGGTGCTGAGTGATGCTGGGGTAGCACTGAGTGATGATGTGGTGATGCAGAGGGCAGAAAGGCACAACAAGCAGTCTAACAAATGGCAGAAGGGCAGAAAAACAAGGGAAAAACGAGTCTACCAGAGGGCAGAAGGGCACAAAAAAACAACCTAACAGAGGAGAGAAGGGCAGAAAAACAAGGGAAAAACGAGTCTAACAGAGGGCAGAAGGGCACAAAAAACGAGTCTAACGGAGCAGAAAGGTACAAAAATGAGTCTAATAGAGGGCAGAAGGACACAACAAACGAGTCTAACAGGGGGCAGAAGGGCAGAAAAACAAGGGAAAAATGAGTCTAACAGAGGGCAGAAGGGCACAAAAAACGAGTCTAACAGGGGGCAGAATGAATCCCGCCCTGCGTGTTTGTCCACGAAGATGCCACCTTCTTGTGCAATACCTCTACTCAACTGGAGTACTTTTTACTGTCTAATCAGTAAGTGCTTCCTCGTTGGCTAAATGCATAGGGGCAGATTTACAATAACTGGTGCATCCCCAAGGATGTGACAGTTATTGTGCGACGTAGCTCCCCCACCCATGGTGTGCCACATTTACAATGCGGCGCACCATGTGGCAAAAATGGCACAGATGTGTCACGCATCTGTGCCGTAAAAGCAGCGCATTGCTGGAGCTGCATCGCGCTTGCGAAGCAGCTCCAGCGGTGCTCTGGGGGGCCCTATTTCCCCAATGCTGCTTCAAGCCTTGTGCTTGCTTCAAGCAGGCGCAGGGTTTTGACGCAGCATTGGCCTTAGAGTGACTGGCGCAGGGCTTTACAACGTGATGCATCTCTCAGAATCGTCACGTTGTTAATACCCAGCACCATGGCGCATCTTTTGTGCTGCTGCTGCGTCACAAAAGGTCTTGGTAGAGGGTGGCAGTGGTGAACCGGAGGGTGGCAGGGGTGAACCAGAGGGTGACAGTGCTGAACCAGAGGGTGGCAGTGCTGAACCAGAGGGTGGCAGGGGTGAACCAAAGGGTGGCAGGGGTGAACCAGAGGGTGGCAGCGATGAACCAGATGGTGGCAGGGGTGAACCTGAGGGTGGCAGTGGTGAACCAGAGGGTGGCATGGGTGAACCAGAGGGTGGCAGTGGTGAACCAGAGAGTGGCAGTGGTGAACCAGAGGGTGGCAGTACTGAACCAGAGGGTGACAGTGGTTAACCAGAGGGTTGCAGTGGTGAACCAGAGGTGCTGTGATGAACCAGAGGGTGGCAGTCGTGAAAGAGAGGGTGGCAGTGGTGAACCAGAGGGTGACAGTGCTGAACCAGAGGGTGGCAGGGGTGAACCAGAGAGTGGCAGCGCTGAACCAGAGGGCGGCAGTGGTGAACCAGAGGGTGGCAGGGGTGAACCAGAGGGTGGCAGGGGTGAACCAGAGGGTGGCAGTGGTGAACCAGAGTGTGGCAGTGATGACCCATAGGCTGGCAGTGGTGAACCAGAAGGTGCTGTGCCCATACACGACCGCATGGGTAACTTCGCCATGCAAGCGGCCCGCGAACACGGAAAAAGCCTGAAGGACTGGGTTGTTTTGGACCCAGCGGTGCCAGGGCACAACACCTGAAACCTTCGTGGGTAACCTGCTCCGGCGTACAAGTCACAGAGACACGGGACACTTCCTCTGACGTCAAAGATTCAAGGTTTATTTTCTGCAGGGAACACAGAAGTCACAGGAAGTACATCGAGTGTAGTTCGGGGAGACTGCTTCAAATTGGTTCTGTGGATCGCTCCTTTTATACAGTTTTTACCCATAGGATAACATGGTACACAAAAGTTTACAACCCGGTTCCCACCATCATCCCCCAGAGGGGTCGCTTTGGTCGCTTTCAAACACATGAGGTCCGGATCATAAGTGCGGAAACATTTGGCGGTTCCCAACTGTAAAAACCCATCTTCCCACCATTAGCAAATTCCAATCAGCAGTAAAGTAGATCGAAAATAGGAACAAAGACAGGTGCAGAGGAAGACGGAGACAGTAGGGGAATCGGAAAGGGTGTAAAAGGGGAGGTATCGGAAAGCACGAGATACAGGCATCAAAGGGACGTGCCTAATGAGATGCACGGCTGAGACAATAAGTCCGTGCGGCAAGATGAGCCTCGAGCGGCGCCACCTGCCTTACAGCAGCAACCCCCTCGTCATAAAGACACTTACAAAGAACATGTGTCTTCCGCAAATATCTTGGGAGTCCCAGGGTCGCGAAGCGGACAGCGTCCGTTCGCTGGCTACTTGAGGGCAAGAAACAAAATGGATGCCGTATCTAAGATGGAACCCGTGGGTACAGATGAAAAACCCACATAACAAACGAACGGTTTAAGTTAGCACAGCGAAACTGCGCACACTTACTAAACTCGTCATTTGCGGTTCATAGATACCAGACTCGACCATATTCGTGCGAGTCGAAAGCACCGCTTACAATTGTCACGGAACCTCAGACGCTCCTTTTGCCCTCATGTAGGCAAGCACTAGTCGGAATCATATTCGATATTCATCAGACCATCGAGATGTTGTTGTAGCATAGCTCTGTCCAACCGAGTCCCCTTGGCAACAGATGGTTGTCTCATACACGTTGTAGCACAGAGGCCACATAAGGCAGGACCACACTGCACACAAAGGCAACACGTGAACAGGAACACTACCACAACTCCGATGATCATCAGAATCTTCCAACCCCAAGTCGACATCAGGCCCCAAAACCATCCAAGTAGCGTCCAATCCCCTACATCCACGTGTATGGATTCAGAGATCTTATGCAGCTTCGAGATGGCTTGATAGACAGTGGGAGCATTATCTGGGATGAAAATGCAGCAGCTCGAATGGATCACTTTACATACCCCACCGCGATCTGCTAAGACGACATCTAAAACCATACGGTTTTGTAACGTCATAAGTCTCTCCGCCTGAAGTTCTGTGGTGATATTACCAAGGGCACTGGCAGTAACATTAGCTGTCGATTCTACCACTCGAGTCAACTGTCTCAGGTTCCTACTATTAACCATAGGTCCCCAAAACGGGAGGAAACCCTTGAAAAAGTCTCCTGCCTCTTGACCGGCAGTATCTTCTTCGCTAATTATGCCTCGTACAACTCTAGTCTTATGATAATCGGCATCTACAGTAAACGTCGGAGGCAACAAATTTGCAATGAAACATGTACCCATAAAGTCTGCGGGCAACCATGTGTATGCACGATCATTACAGATAAAGTATGTACCCTTGGCAGCCAGAAACACAGGGGACGGGGTCATCGGCACAACGTAGGTTTCAGTGCAAGCACTGTCTCCAAATCGGGCTTGCGGACCTTGGCCACGACCCATGAGACACAAATTACCAGTGTGGGGTACGACCCATATTGGAGGCGAGCTTTTAGGCTGCTTTTCACTAGTGAACAAACTGTATTCCCCTCTACTTAGGACCTTATAAGCTCGTACCTCTTCTTCAGGGATAAGAAAAGGATCATGGATCTCATCCTCCATATCCTCTATTGCCATTGATAGCAGCTTCTGATACGAGGTAGGACCAGAGTTGGGGGAGCGTGGTTCTCGATTGGGGTGGAAACCCAGTGCGCTTCGAAACATTGTTTGGAATGCTCGAGCTGACCCTTGGGAACTATACGGTAACACCAGATACGGAATTCCCTTACCCGTAGTATGTGGCATCAACCCACACACCCAACAATTAGTAGTGTTAACCACTAACTGATGCTGGTGGAGGAGCTGAATAAAGGAATTGTTGCGGAATTCTACACGTCTAGCCTGCTCGTGTTCCGGTAACATGTGAAAGGAATGAGGAGAAGCGGTAGTGGTAAGATTAGGGTGAGGAGTAGGAGTAGGGGTAGCAGGTAGGAAGTAGGACATAGTGCAATACACCCCACCCGCCAAAAATGCAGAAGCAGTCAGAAACAACATAAACAATTGAAATATGAAACATTTAGTACGACTGAGTTGCTGCAGCTTGAATCTGTATGCCTGAGCTCCTTCCAAATCATTTAGCTTCGAAAATGCCATTCCCTACGACCGTCCGCAACGTTTCTTGACGCACTTCGTTCTGTGCAGCAATAGTCAATCCCCAGGAGTTCCTAGGAACCGACGGCCTTTAACCTAGCGTCAAGACCCACTGTCCAGAAGGAAGTACGCGCGCGGCCCTACGGCCTTTGATACACAATATGTATATATAGGCACAAAGTCTCTCTGCTGTAAAAATGAAAAAGGTACAAGGAAGAAACTCAATATATATACAAAATTACAGTGATATGAACGTTCAAAATTGATCTCGGGAAAACGGGGATATTGCAGTTATCAATTTCAACAAGACAAGGAAATTTTATTTGTCCTTAGTGTGAGATCGCAAAGAATATCGATGTTTCCCGGGACGTGTCTGCTCGTCGAACAAAGGATCTGTTGAAGAGACAGCGTCCTGCTGATTAATTCGTTGATCTGGTCTTGAGTCTTTTGCTGACAAATGTTCAACAGTGGCTTTCTGCTGCGCTGAGGGTTCTCCAACAAGCTGTGCGTCGCTAAACGGGACAAACGCCGGCAATGTTTCTGTTTCTGTTGACGCAATGCCTTTCCTTACCCACGGGTCTGCCGGCAGAGGAATAGGGACTCGCTTACAATGGGTAGCATGTACCCAATTTTTCCGCCCCTCGAGACGAACGGCAGTCCTCGTGGCCAGTAGTATCTGGTAAGGTCCGGTGAATCGGGGGTCCAGATTATTCTTGCGTGAAAAGTTACGGGTAACCACCCAATCCCCGGGCTGGAGCTGGTGGCCTGGACCCTCCGTCTGCGTTGGCAAAGCGTCGTAAACCTGTTGGTGAATTAACCTCAGTTTAGCAGTCAAGTCATGTAAGTAGTCAATCAACATCGGATACTCAAGATCAGAGAATATTCCTGGCCTAGGAACCCCCCACACATTCGCAGGACGGCCGAACACTATCTCATAGGGACTAAGCCCTATTCGGGAGTGTACAGTCGCCCTAGTTGACAGTAATGCTATAGGCAAAGCATCAGGCCACGAAAGTCCAGTCGTAGCCTGAACCTTCGCTAGCTTTAGTTTAAGGGTACCATTGTAACCCTCAACCAATCCAGCTGACTGGGGATGGTTGGCGCTATGGAATTTTTGATTTATTCCAAGGCCCTTACACACACTCTTCATCACACTTCCAACAAACTCACTTCCGTTATCTGACCACACGACTCTAGGCATTCCATACCGAGGAAAGTATTCCTTCAGTAGGATTTTCGCAGTAGACAAAGCAGTATTATCCTTGAGGGGATAGGCCTCAATCCATCGGGAGAATGCGCAAACCACAACCAAAACGTATTTCAGGTTATTGCATCGCTCCATATGGATGAAGTCCAATTGGATCACCTCAAAGGGATACGAAGGAGGAGCAAAACTGCCAGGGGGAGTTGGGGTTCCTTTGCCAGGATTGTACATTATACACACCATACAATTCTTCACCAGACGTTCAGCACATTTTGTAATTCCATCATTCTTCCACACATGCGACAACAACTTACAAATACCTTTCGCGCTAATATGTGCCAACCCATGTGCCATTGTCACAACGGCCAGTACATACGCATCAGGCAACATCCATCTTTTCTGATCCGACAAATCAATCCAGCAACCATTCGCATCTAACTTTCCCGTACTTTCTTTCCACTTCGTCTTTTCAGTCTCAGTGGCCTCGTTCTGAATTGCTTTCACGCTCTCAACAGTATCTTCACACATACTTGATTCTGTAGGCCACCTAACCGAACTCGTCACATACATTCGAGTGCTAAGGTTCCGGGCAGTCTCCTTAGCAATCTCATCTGCAAACGCGTTACCACGACCAACATCATCCGTCACTTTACGATGCGCACTACACTTAACAATCGCAACTTGTGCAGGCAAAGTCAATGCATCCAAAAGATCGTTCACAAGCTGACCATGCTGTATTTTCGTGCCATGCGACGTCAAGAAACCACGCTCTCGCCACAATCGTCCAAAACTATGCGCTACACCGAAGGCATACTGGCTATCGGTGTACACATTCACACGTTTCCCTTTTGCTAACACACATGCTCTAGTGAGCGCAATCAGCTCTGCAGCTTGGGCAGAATTCTGACTCAATCTTGCAGTTTCAACAACAGTGTTCAATGTTACAACAGCATAAGCAGTAGTCACATCGCCATTCGGCAACTTAAAACATGACCCATCCACATACAAAGTGCCGTCCGGATTTTCCAATGGGGTGTTTTTAAGGTCCACTCGACCCTTTGTTTCCTCTTCCGTCCGCAAGTAACAGTCATGTTCTGTTACTTCATCTGACTCTGCACTAATTGGTAACAAAGTTGCCGGATTTAGGACATTACAACGTTTTATCTGAATGTGGCTTGCCAGAAGCGTCAATTCGTACCCAGATAACCTCGCACTCGTCAAGTGCTGAGTTTTCGTACGATTCAACAGAGTATCGACTGCATGCGGAACCATCACCGTAAGCATATTATCCATGACCAATCCTGCTGATTGTCGGATGGAGACCGCAGCTGCCGCAGTTGCTCTCAAACAACTCGGCAATGCTCTAGCTACTGGGTCTAAGGTCGAGGAAAAATATGCACATGGACGTTGCTTACCACCAAAAGGTTGCGTTAAGACACTCAAAGCACAACCTTCCCTCTCGTGAACATATAACGTGAACGGTTTACTGTAATCAGGGGTACCTAACACAGGGGCCGAACACAATGAATCACGTAATTCAGAAAAACTTTTCTGACATTCTTCCGTCCATGGTAAAGGAGTTGGAACATCCTTGCACGTAAGAGCCACCAATGGTTTCGCTAGTAATGAAAAATTAGGAATCCACTGCCTGCAGTATGATGTGATACCTAGGAAGGCACGCACATCTCTTTGGGTTTTTGGCACAGCCATTCGCGCAATCGCTGCAATTCTCTCTGGGGTCAATCTCCTTCCCTCCTTTGACAATAAGTGACCTAGATAGGTTACTTCTTGACAACAATATTGGAGTTTAGAAGGTGACACCTTGTGATTTAACTCACAGAGATGTTGCAGCAACGACACCGTAGCAATTTTGCAAATGTCCTGAGTATCAGCAGCCACCAATAAGTCATCGACGTATTGGATTAAGGCCGCACCAACCGGCAACCTAAACGCATCCAGTTGACCCTTCAAGGCTTGACTGTAAATCGATGGACTTTCACAGTAGCCCTGAGGAGCGCGTTTGAACCGGAAGCTACGCCCACCGAGAGAGAAACCGAAAAGGTCCCTGCTCTCTTCGGCAATCGGGATGCTGAAAAACGCATTTTTCAAATCAATCACCGAAAACCATGAAGCAGTAGCTGGAATCAGAGTCAGTAGCGCCGTGATGTCAGGCACAACAGGAAATTGAGGAACCACAATTTTATTTACCTCCCGTAAATCGATAACAAAACGATAAACAGGCGGTTTTGTAGGATCAGTACGTTTAAGAATGGGTAGTACAGGGCTGTTGCACACGTTTCCCCGAGTCTCCTCAATAACATCTTTCTCGATCAAATCATAAATGATCGCCAACAAAGCTCGCTCACCATCAAGGGAGATACGGTATTGGGGAATACGTGGCAATCGCACATTCGATTTCAACTGAACAACATAAGGGGAGATATCAAGTAGGCCCACGTCATTTGGACCCGTCGACCACAAAGATGCAGGAAGAGAACTCAATTCCGGTGGAAGCCTATCGAGAGACAAATACATAGGAGAGACAACCCTTTCTCCTAACGTAAGCTTTACACCCGCAGGAGAACAATACAAAGTTGCATACAGACGTTTAAGCAAATCCAGACCCAAAAGATTTTCGCCACAACCAGTGGTCAAAATCAGCGGAGCTTCGAGCTCACGTGGCCCAATTTGAAGGGGCAAAGGGCGAGAAACTGGATTGCTAACGGGGGCGCCAGAGAATCCAACGGATACATTTGTTAAGCCAGACAAAGGTGCGCCAGGGAGTTTCGAATGCATGATAGAACTTTTCGCTGCACCAGTGTCCAACAGAAAAGGCTCAACGACGCCCGATGTAGCAACTGCGACGTAAGGCCCTCTCTGATCAACCGGAACTGATACCACTCCCTCCTTTGGATGAGTTACCACTATTACGTTCGTTTAAAGCGGGACAATTGAATTTAATGTGTCCCTCCTGTCTACAATAAGCACATTGATTATACCCTAACGAGGATCTTTGGAAGGAGGAATCGTTACGCGACTGCGATCGATTCGATTGCGACTGCGATCTATTCTGCTGAGACGCATTCTGATTAGAACGCGGCGGATACGCTTGTTGCAACAACACTTTAGTTTTTAACTCTTTCGTCTTTTTGTCAGCACGGTCATTCTCTTCTTTCTCTCTATTCTCATAATATTGTGCCGTAGCCAATATCTGAGCTGAGGTAGAAACGGCCCATGCACTTTCCGAATTCTTTAATTTATAGCCCAAATCGGGCAACAAGTTCGACACAAATTTGTCCACGAACAACCTCTGTCCACCCTCAGTACCCATATCCTGTCCACTATGATCAATGAATGCTTCCTCGAACCTCGTGAAGAAGTCGGAAACACTCTCATCTTTCTTTTGTTTACAAGCTGACAACTTGTCCCAATTTACCCTCATAGCTGGCATAAGCGTTTTCATTAACGTAATAATTCTTTGAGGGAGAGCAGTAATCAATTGATCGGGTTTAGTAGCAGCTACTTGTCCAGCATCTGCCGCTGTAATGGCAGCCCAATCACCACCTAATTCATTCGTGTGATCTTGGTGACGAATCTTAGCCCATACCGGTTGCGGTACGACGTTGCCAAACAACATGTCGATATCGGCAAGATTCATTACTGTAGCATCTACGAGCTGCGATAATTCCTTATAATACCCAGTAGGATTTTTACGAGGATCGGGCAAAGATTGCTTCACCTGAAGCACTTCCGATCGCTTCCATGGAAGGTGTATCCATACTCTCTCAAAATGTGCCGGTACTGGGTGGCCAGCATTAGTATTATCAGCTGGTACCCAAACCGGTGGAACTTCGCGCATGGGATATTGGCCAGACTCGTCTTGTTTTTCAATATCCTCAACAAACAGTGCATGTGGAATGGGAGCGGGACGAAGGGATAACAACTGCTCAATAGCACGTCGGACATTAGTATCTACTATTAGTCCGGTTGCGAACTGAAGCCGCAGGTTAGACAGGGCGGTCAGCACCTCGTCAGGCGCATTGGCCGCTATCTGATCATGTAGTAACTTGCACATTTCGTCAAACACATATCTCTGAGTTGGTATGTTGAATTGACTAAACGTTTCAAGGACAACTCGGGGTGGATTTCTCTGCGGATTGTCCATCCAACCCATCGCCATATTATATAGCGCAGCGCGTTCCCTGTTACCAGGAAGCTGGCTACGTCTCTGAGGACCATCAGAACCAGCAGACCCAAAAACAGGTCCAAGCGACTGGAAAAAACTTGGTGCAATAGGGGAATTACGACTACGAGTAGATGGAGAGAGATAAGACACAGGACTGACAAGAGAAGGAGTAGAAACAGTAGCAACAACAGGGGTTAACAAAACAGGAGCAGTAGCGGGAGCAGGAGTATGTGGAAGCGGAGGAGCAGTAGGAATAGAAACAGACGAAGGAGCAGGAACAGTCGGAGGAACGGGTGCAAGTTGAGGAACTGGTGGAGGAACAATAGGTGGAAGAACAGGTACGGTAGGGACCACGGGAGCTGCGGTACCCTGTACGTACGGAGGTGGCGACTTCATAAGATAGGACATTAAAGGATCCTCAACTGCCTCTTCCTTCTTATCCGACTCCGTAGGCAAAGCAGGATAACATTTATCTATGGTCATACGCTGTAGTCTCTCAAACACTTCCTTATCCTTATCCTCCTTATCACGCTGAAACTGCTCAGCTTTCTTTACAATGGTAGCAACATTATCTCGCTGACTACGTTTATTTTGTCTGATTTCTTTCTGTCGGGCTTCTTTGCGCCACAACCGAAAGGCATCAAACATGGCCGGCCTTGATTTACGTTCGAACAACTTCATTTCTAGATTATCTAAGATCGACGCCTCGAAGCTACCGTGAGGTGGCCAACGAAGGTCGCCGTCTTTCTTTGTATATTTAATCCAATAATCGTTAAAGGTAATCGGGCCTAGCCCATGTTTGCTATATAAGTCATAAGTAGGAGTTCCAACTGGAGGTATCGGACACGAGTCCTCCAGCAGGGAATCCGCACCACAAGGTCTGAAACAACTAAACAAAGTACTGCGACCAGGCATCTTGCACACTAGCCGAGTTTCACAAACTTCAAGGGTTACGGGATTTACCAAGTCCCAGCAAAGAACAAAACCCTCGGTTTTTGGCGGCTGCAGTCGTCAAACAAATACAACAACAAAGTACGCTAGCAAAGTGTCACCGACAAAAACACTCACACAGCGTGCACAACAAAGACACTCGCTAAAGTGTCAACAACCAAGAACTCTGGGAGCGACCCACAAATACTTAACTCAAAGATCGATGGCGTCACCAGGAAGGCCCGTCTATCGTCTCGCTATACCAAGGTCTACGCCAGGCGCCAGAACAGGTCTACAGTCAGGGCAGCAGTCCGTCGCAGCCGTCAGGAGGCGGGAATCTTCGCGGGAAAAGTCTTCGGGCCACTTATTTCGACAACAGGATCGATGAAGCGGGGTGCACCTTCCCTCGGAGATTTCACACGAAGTTCCTCACGATCGTCGGGCTTGGACCGGTACCACTGATGCAGCCCCACGTTGGGCGCCAACTGAAGGACTGGGTTGTTTTGGACCCAGCGGTGCCAGGGCACAACACCTGAAACCTTCGTGGGTAACCTGCTCCGGCGTACAAGTCACAGAGACACGGGACACTTCCTCTGACGTCAAAGATTCAAGGTTTATTTTCTGCAGGGAACACAGAAGTCACAGGAAGTACATCGAGTGTAGTTCGGGGAGACTGCTTCAAATTGGTTCTGTGGATCGCTCCTTTTATACAGTTTTTACCCATAGGATAACATGGTACACAAAAGTTTACAACCCGGTTCCCACCATCATCCCCCAGAGGGGTCGCTTTGGTCGCTTTCAAACACATGAGGTCCGGATCATAAGTGCGGAAACATTTGGCGGTTCCCAACTGTAAAAACCCATCTTCCCACCATTAGCAAATTCCAATCAGCAGTAAAGTAGATCGAAAATAGGAACAAAGACAGGTGCAGAGGAAGACGGAGACAGTAGGGGAATCGGAAAGGGTGTAAAAGGGGAGGTATCGGAAAGCACGAGATACAGGCATCAAAGGGACGTGCCTAATGAGATGCACGGCTGAGACAATAAGTCCGTGCGGCAAGATGAGCCTCGAGCGGCGCCACCTGCCTTACAGCAGCAACCCCCTCGTCATAAAGACACTTACAAAGAACATGTGTCTTCCGCAAATATCTTGGGAGTCCCAGGGTCGCGAAGCGGACAGCGTCCGTTCGCTGGCTACTTGAGGGCAAGAAACAAAATGGATGCCGTATCTAAGATGGAACCCGTGGGTACAGATGAAAAACCCACATAACAAACGAACGGTTTAAGTTAGCACAGCGAAACTGCGCACACTTACTAAACTCGTCATTTGCGGTTCATAGATACCAGACTCGACCATATTCGTGCGAGTCGAAAGCACCGCTTACAATTGTCACGGAACCTCAAGCCCTGCAAACACACAAAAAACCCAGCGAACACGCAAAAAAACCCACGAACACGCAAAAAACCAAAACTCCGCAAATTCGCACGAATTCGCAGATTTTGCGGATTGCGAATTTGATTTCGCGCGAATTCGCTGATACTTAGAAGCAATCTGTTAGGCTAATTATCTTTGTACTTTGCCATTGTGGAGTTTGCACATCTACTAGGAGTATGCGTATTCCAGTTTCACCCTCTTATTGGAAATGTAGTAGTGCTAAACAAGATGCAATTCAGTATAGTTTTTCCTCCTATTTCCTTGTCATTGCTGGGTAATCCCCTTGTAGAATGGGAACCCTGGTTTGAAGGATTTGAAGCATATCTAGAAGCCATTGAAGGGGAAGTATAGACACAGAAAGAGAAGCTAGCTTTATTGCACCATTCCTTGGGTACTGAAGGGAGGAAAGTAGAAAAACATTTACCATTAGAACTGTGATGGGTGAAGGCGATGCAGTGAGCGAATATGCCTCTGCCATTAGGATGACGACAGGCGGTTTAGGGAAACATGGAATGTCATAATAGAGAGGCATAAGATTTTCATGAGAAAACATTTACCTTGTGTACAGGTGGAGAGTTTCCTAAGCGATCTCAGGGTGCAAGCTGCAATGTGATCAAAAAACGTGTGAGAATGAGATGATAGGGGATCAGTTGGAGGAAAAGAAAAATAATTGGAAAACTCAGGAGAAATTGTTAACTATTGATATTTTACCTTTCGAGAAAGCTGTGGAAATAGCCAGGAGTGAAGAGACAACAGCAGTATACAGGAAACAAATAGCCTTAAAAGCATTTGTGCATGCTGTGGTGATCGAGAATGTGTTGAAAAAAAAATTGTGAGGAAGGTGAAAGGAAAACAGAAAAGTTTTGTAAGTGATCTTAGTGTGCTATCTGCAACATATCATTACATGGAAGAAATGGCTTTACAAACATAAGGGCATGCTGTGGTGACAGCAAATTTGTTTAATAAAGCAGGGAGGAAGGAAAACAGAAAACCTTTGAGTATTACAAATGTGGTGGCAGAATTCCTTTGGGAAATCTCACCTTTTGTCCTGCAGGGGATAAATGTTGCATGAAATGCAACAGAAGGGGGCATTATGGCAGACTTTGTGAATCCAAGGTAGCCAGCATTAGACCTCACCCTAAGACGATTTTCACTATTGAAGTCAATCCTAGTGTTGCGGATTCTGAAGAGGGAAATGTGATGATGGTGAAGAATGATTCTGAGGAGGTATGTCTGACTAAAGGGAGTATAGGTGTTGGTGGTATATTGAGAGTGGATATAGGCTTATTCAAAAGACAATTTTTGGCAAAACAAAATGTCAAAGGTTCCTATTTCAATGATAGCAGAATACAGTTAACTTTTCACTCTACTTGGTGCAGAGTAAGCCTGGGCAGAGTTAGCGGAGTTCTGCATTAAGGTTATGCCGTTCACAGTGATTTTGAGCACCAGGTGTTTGTCCCACACTGTAAAATCATCACAAACTGCACCATGCAAAACGCAACAGAGCGCAGGCTCCTTTCTGCTGCTCCAGAAGATTTACTACTCAAGTAGCAGCTTTCGCAACCTGCCGCAACCACTCGCATTGAGAAATTCAACTGTCAGCATGAAAAAGTTCATAAGGAAGTTGATCTACCTTGCTCTCCAATTAGACCTTGGCGAGCACGAGCAAGGAAAAATCTTGCCAGGAGATGGATTTTCCTTGCCCGCCAACTTGCCATTGATGAGCGCAAACAAGGATGAAAACTAAGCAGATCAGAGTGTTTGGGAGCTCTGCGTCCTCTGCAGAGTGTGGACAACTCCACATACTTCATGTGCATAGTGGTGTTCACCGGCCCATGGTTAGTCCAGAGGAGTGGAAGACATCTGATAATGTCACATTGAGGCAATCTCATGCAAAGCCACTTGCCTATGGGAATGAACCAGTGGACGTTTGGTGTGAATTTGATGGCACTATGAGTTTCAAAGAAAACAGCAAATAGGGCATTACTGATGAATCTAAAGATAGGTCTTGTCTGCTGGAGTGTTTAGAGCAAATTAATTTGGGCCTTATTTTTGATCTGAACAGCCCTGAGCAGACCATGTTGAAGAACGAGTGCATGTCTGTGTGGAAGCATTTCCAGAGGTGTTTAGTGAGAAACTTGGTAGGGTAAACGGCTTTTCCTGATGTTTTATCTGGAATTTTGATGCATGTGTGGTTGTGCATAAACCTAGATATATAGTCCTCACTAAGAGAGAAAAATTGAGACAGGAGTAGGATTCTATGTGTGAATAGAGTATTATCGAGCCCATCAAGGGTTTGGAATGGCTATTGCCAGTGATGTTAACTAGGAAAAGCAATAAGATTCTGAGGAATAAGAGAATATGGGTGGATAGACAATCCCTGTCCAATATCACTGAGATGTTGAGTTCTTTGAAGGGATCTAGGATTTTTGCGTTAAATTTGTCATCAGCATATCACCAGATTACATAGTGAGAGTTGCCATTTGACATCTTTTGTTACCAGTGGTGGAGCAGATAGATTTAAAAATTTGGTTTGGCATCTGCGATTTTCCAGAGAGCTGTTGAGCTGATGATCAAGAGTGTCTCCCACGTATAGTATTTTTAGGACTATACTTTGTTCTTTTGAAGATTTGAAGAGTTGCATGACAAAACGTTGGGAGTAGTATTGACCATTTTGATAAAGAGAGTGGTTACTCTGAGGGCTAGTAAGTGTAGGTAACCAAAGTAATCAGTGGATTATCTTGGTTATAAGATCTTGACCCAAGGTATGGAACCAAAGGAGAATCTTGTTAAAGCAATCAGGGACTTCCCTATACCAGAGACCCAAGATCAATTGCATTTGTTATATAGAATGCTAAAATTCTATGCATATTTCATCCCCAATTGTAGTGAGAAGAAAAATCTTATGAGATCTTGTTGATTGAGAACTTAAATTTGGAATTTGATTTCATCAAAAAGGAGTTGGTGAATGTGATTCCCCTTAAACAGTTTGAAACACATGAAGTGTCAGGTGTGTTGACCAATACAAGTTAACATGGTTTGGAGGTTGTTTTGTTGCAGGTAAGGAAATAAAGAGAACTGGGGATAGCTTTTTCTATGTGTGCCATCTGAGGTTATGAGTCGACCTACTCTGTAGTAGAACGTGAGGTATTGGCTAGCTGGTGAGGCTTGGAACACTTTTGAACGTACTTGTAAGGAACAGATTTTACCTTTCGCATGGTTCATAAACTGTTGCTTAGCTAGTTTACAATTAAGGGGCCAGCAAAGCAACTTCCTGCATTGCCAAAAGGCATTATAGGAAGCAAGAATTTCAGTTTCTATTTGGAATACATACAAGGTGTGAAGAATATTTTCAAAGGTTTCTATGAAGGAGGAGGGGGAGGTAAAAGATATGCTTCCCCTTTACCCGTCACACATACAGGAGTCACAGAGAGCAATGATATTGAAGAAATTTCCTCAAAACATCATCGCAGCTCCCTTGTGATTTGGCAATGGATTTTCAAATCCTGCCTTAATGAAAAAAACACCCAGTCAAACACCCACTCACAGACCCACACAAACTTCGCCAACACACTACCAATGTACTGTCAGTGGACAATATCCTGCACCAGGACTGGCCCTCCAGCCACCTGACAGTACACTGCCAAGGATATCCTGGGCCTGGACCCCGGACATTGACACAGTTGTATCTCCGCCTCCCCATGATCCACCAAAGGACTATTCACCTGCCGATACTGCCACTTCTCCTGTGACAAATAACCCTCCGGCCCACAAGACCAAGACCACCCTATAACCGCTCCACTGTATCCTTCTCAACTCACTCTCACTTTACAAACATGCCACAGAAATCTGGAACACCATCAGCACTCTCTCCATGGTTGTTGACCTCATCACTGAAACACAGCTCAACCCCTCTTCGAAACCTGACATCACCACCACAACTCCAGAAGGCTGTAGAATGATACACCATGACTGCACTAACAAAAGAGGTGGAGTCATCCCGGTCATCTTTAAGAAAACCATCAGATGCCCCATCAGCAATGATATCTCCACACCTCTCATGGAACACCTCAACTTCCTACTACCAACTGACATGAAGATCACAATAAGAGGCACACTAGCCTACAGATCCCCAGGACTAAGAGCATTTTCTGCTACGCCATCCCAAATCTCATCACCTCCCCTCCAAGCAATTGACTTACATCACTAACTCCTACTTAACTTACACATTGATAATCCCAACAGCGCCAACTCCATCGTCCGCCTAGGTGACCTGAACAGCATCTGCCTCAACCAACGGGTGACTGAACCCATGCACAAAGCGGAACACACACTCAACACTTTCTTCACATCCAGCAACAGAATTGAATTAAGCCACACCACAGAACTCACCTGAACTAACCACACCATTGTACACTTCACCCTCTCTGACACATAATCACCTGTAAACCTGAGGCCTCAACAGACTTTGACCAGGCTGTGCAGAATTTTGCCGCCTGGATCATCGACTGTACCAACAGAGTCATCCCGCTGAAACCTACAAAAACCAATAAGAGCCCCAAACATGCCAGCTGGTTCACTTCAAAACTCAGGACCTCGCTGACAGAGCTGCACACTAAACAACCCCAAGCAACTATCACTGGCACATCAATGAAGCCAAGAAAGCAGGCATCAACACCCACATCAACTCTTCCTGCAACCATACAAAGAAACTCTTCAAAATAGTCAAATAATTCTCCAACCTGACAGCCATGGAAAACGCCATCCACCCTTCCCAAGAACTCTCTGACACCCTCTCATACTACTTCCATAGCAAGATCACCAAAATTTTCAATAATTTCAACATCCAACCCGCCATCATCAACCCAGATGAGCTCATCCAACCAGCCAAGACCAGCCAAACCATCACCAACCTGTCACCGCTCACCGTACTGACGACTTCCACCATCATGTTTTTCCATCCACTCTGGGATGACCACCAACCACCTCCACAACCTCACAACGAACCCAATCAGCACAAAACTCACCAGCATCCTCAACAAATCCATCTCCACAGCAAGCTCCCTGGTCAGATGGAAGCATGAAGACATCAAATCCCTCTGAAGGAAAGCCTCCAGTGACCCCAACGATCTCAAAATTGATCTTCCGATCTCCCTGCTTCCCTTCCTGGCCAAAGTTTCTGAGAAAGCCATCAACCAGCATCTCACCAAATTCCTGGAACAAAACCACTTACTAGATGCCTCCAAATCAGGATATTGTGATAACCACAGCAATAAGAATGAACTGATTGCTGCCTCAGATGACAGCAGAACATTCCTCAGCGGTAGAGCAATGGTGGACCTGATCTTCGTTGACCTCTTCGCTGCATTCGACATAGTCTATCCCAGCATCATCAAAGACAAATTCCAAAACATAGGCATACACCAAGATTCCCTCAAGTGGATCACATTCCTCCTTCCAGGTCGCACACTGAGTATCTGACTGCCTCCCTTCACCTCTGCACTCAAAGACATCATATGTGGCATACCACAAGGATCGTCCCACAGCCCCACCCTGTTCAACATCTATAGGACCACCTCGCCGATCTCGTCAGATCCCACGGACTCAACCTAATCTCCTGCGCAGACAACACTCAGCTGATCCTCTCCCCCACCGAGGATGCCATCAATACCAAAACACCAAGACCAACAAGCCTAATGGATGAGAGCCAAGTGCCTCCAACTTAACTCTGACAAAACTGATGTTCTGATCTTCGGGAAGGACACTTCTACATGGACCACAGCCTGTGGAGTGCAGAAATTGAACCCACACCGATGACTACGCATGCAACCTCTGCATCATCCACAACAGCCAACTGATTATGAAATGACAAGTTAGTGCAGTGTGCTCCTCCTGCTACCACGCTCTTAGCATGCTCTGCAAAAGCTTCAAATGGAACCCAACCAACACCAAAAAGACTGGCACTCATGCCTTGTCACCAGCCATACCGGCTACGGCAATGCCCTCTACACTGGCAACTCTATCAAACTCCTCAGACAACGTCAGACCATAAAGGCCACAGTGACCAGACTTATCCAGGACCTCCCCAAATTAGCCCACATTGTCCCCCACTTGAGAGACCTCCACTGGCTCCCCACCTAGGAAATATACTAGTTTAAGATCAACATGCACACCTATAAAGCCCTCCATGACCTTGGACCAGCCATCAATTAAACGTGCAGCAACCCACCAGACACCTACGCTTCTCTTCAATCACCCTCACAGTCACACAACCTCTCCATCTCCCACATCCACAGTGATCGCTGTTTCTTCCCCTACATCACAGCCAAGACCTGGAACAACATTCCCCTCCAGCTCCGTACGCTCCCCTTTGCTGACAGACCTCCGAAAAAGACTCCAGAACCTGGCTCTTCGACTGAGACACAGAGCCCAGATACTCCCGGGGTAACAGTGTTGCGCTTAATAAATGCTGACTGATTGAATGATTGATTCATTTTGATTCTATGTGTAGCATTACGTTTGTGTGCCTTAAAATGCTTTAGAAAAAATAACTTTAAACATAAAAACAATGAGTAGATAAATATGTATTGAGTTTTATTCTGAGAATTATTGAGTTTTGAGTTTCCGACCCATGAAACCTTCTAGAACGAGCCTTGGACTGTTCTCAGAGTGAGGAAGGGCAGCTCAAGGAACTCTCCAAGGACCTCTTGAAGCCACTGGTTTAAGATCCTCAGGCCAAAGAGAGACTCCCCATGTTCAAATAACATTCAGAGAGAATAAACAAATGTTTTACCCTAAAAATTAGATCAATTGAAAATATTAATAATGTGCATCAGTGTTTGAAAATATGCATATAAGAAACCTGCATGAAATTCTAAAATACTGGTAACATCAGATCAGCCATGCATGTCCAGATCGCATCTGGCAGATTAAATCTTTTTGCTAATTGAAAAATATATGTTTTCTAACAGGAAGTAAGAACACTCTAACTGCATTTAAGGATTGTGGTACTCCCTCCAGCAGAACTGCCTGTGGTAAAACCCTCTCCTTCAGGGCATCCATGACTGTGGTTCGGATAAGTAGAACATGCTGCGACTCTGACTACTGCAACGGTGGAGCTATACAGGGTACGTACAGGCTGAGGCTTCGACTACAATAATACTGCAGATATACAGGGTACGTACAGGCTGAGACTCCGATTATCAATATGCTGCAGACATACAGGGTATGTACAGGCTGAGGCTCGGATTACTATAACATTGCAAATATACAGGGTACGTACAAACTGAGACTCCGACTACCATAGCGCTGCATATATACAGGGTACGTACAGGCTGAGACTCTGACTGCCATAACACTGCAGATATACAGGGTACATACAGGCTGAGACTCTGATTATCATAATGCTGCAGACACACAGGGTACCTGCAGTCGGAGACTCTACCTACCATAATGCTGCATACATCATGGTATGTACAGGACGAGACTCCAACTAACATAACACTGTGGATATACAGGGTATGTACAGGCTGAGACGCTGAATGGTTTGAATCAGTAGACCATAGTACAACTCTGACTAAAGTAATGTTGGATATAAATACGGTACGTACAGGCTAAGACTCCGACTGCCATTGCGCTGCAGACATACATGGTACATACAGGCTGAGATTCCGACAACCATAACACTGCAGATATACAGGGTACATACAGGCTGAGACTCTGACTACCATAAAGCTGTGGACACACAAGCTATGTACAAACTGAGACTCTGAATACTATAATACTGTGGACACACAGGGTATGTAGAGGCTGAGACTCATACTACTATAATATTGCAGAGATTCAAGGTACGCACAGTATAAAAATCTGAGTGCCATAACGCTGGTGACATACAGGGTATGTACCGGCTGTGACTGCGAGCACCATAACCCTGCAAATATACAGGGTGCATACAGGCTGAGACTCTGGCTACCATAACACTGCAGACATCGACACTATGTTCAGTGAATCCTACAAAACCCAACAAGAGCTCCAAATAATGCAAGCTGGTACACACCAGAACGCAGGACCACAAAGCGCAACTGCCATCAATTGGAGAAATGATGGCGTGGCACCAAGAGCCTTGTTGACAGAGTAGCTCACAAAACAGTACTCAGCAACTATCACCAGCATATCAAAGAAGCCAAGACAACAGCCATCACAACCTACATCAACTCCGCTGCCAACCACACAAAGAAACTGTTCAAAATAGCCATAGAGAACACCTTCCTCCCCTCCCAAAAACTCTGCAACATCCTCGCGGACTGCTCCCAAAGCAAGGTCAACAACATCTACAATATTTTGAACATTCAACTGACCATACTCAACCCAATGACCTCAATTCACCAGTGAACACCAGCCAAACCATCACCACATGCCCTTACCATCACAGCCAATATGCCTACCATTCACTCCAGAGCTCCCACTGACCACTGCCCCCACCACCTCTACAACCTTGCACTGAACCTAATCAGCACACAACTCACCAGCATACTAAATACCTTCACCCCCACAGCAAACCTATCTGAATAGATGGAAACACGCAGATGTCAGACCCCTCCTAAAGAAAGCCTCCGCTGACCTCAACAACATCAAACATTATTGTCCGATCTCCCTGTGCCCTTACCCACCCAAAGGTCTCAAGAAGCCATTAACCAGTCATCAACCAGCAGTTCACAAATATCCTGGACTAATCTACCAACTGAATGCCATTTTATCAAGATTCCATGCCAACCACAGCACTGAGACCAATTGGAATGCTTCCACAAATGACGTCAGAACACTCCTCGACCATGGAGAACCTGTGGACCTGAATCTAATCAGCCTCTTCGTGGCATTCAAAACAGTCTCCCACAACACTCTCATCAACAGACTCCACAACATAGGCATACAGCAAGACTCCCTCCAGTGGATCCCCATCTTCCTTACAGAACCTACACAGAGCATCTGACTGCTCTCCTTCATCTCCACACCAAAAGACATTATTTGTGTCATACTGCAAGGATCATCCCACTGCCCCACCCTGTTCAACATCTACATGACCCCTCATGGACTCAACATAATCTCATACGCAGACAACATTCAATTGAGTGTCTCACTCACTGAGGACTCCTCCAAAGCCAAAACCAATTACTACAACATCAAGATCAATGTAAACACATGGATGAGAGACAACTGCCTCCAACTAAACTCTGACAAAACTGAAGGAATGATTTTGAGGAAGAATACCTCCACATGGGTCTACAGCTGATGGCATTCAGAACTCGGACCCATGCCCACACTGACCGACCATGCATGCAGCCTCAACATCATCCACGACAGCCAACTGATCATCAAAAGACAAGCCAATGCAGTCATCTCCTCCTGCTGCCACACACTACGCTTGCTCCACAGAATCCTCAGATGAATCCCAACCAAAATCAGAAAGCTCATCACTCTGACCCTCGTCACCAGCCACCTCGACTACAGCTATGCCCTCTACGCACGCATCTCCACCCAGCCCCTCACAAGACTCCAGACCATACAGAATGTTGCAGTCAGACTCATCCAGAACCCCCCCAAGTGAACTTGTATCTTCTCCAACCTGAGAGACCTTCACAGGCCCCCATCTATAAAAAAGACCATTTCAATATCCTCACACACACCTACAATGCCCTCCATGACCTAGGACCGGCCCACCTCAACCATTGACTGAACTTCCACCAAACCGATAGACACCTGCGCTCCTCTCTGCATACACATTCATGGCTCCCGCATCCATCGCAGCCGCAGAGTTGACTGCTTCTTCTACACTGTTGCCAAGACTTGTAACAGCCTCCCCTTCACCCAGCTCCATACAGCCCCCTTACTGGCAGACTTCCGAATGAGACCCAATACCTGGCTCTTTGACAGACACACAGAGCCCAAATTGTACAAATGGTTATAGTGATGCACTTTACAAATTAAATTTAGCTGATTGATTGACTTTATAGATTTTTAAGAGGTATAAACTGCACAGTGCTCGTCTTCTCATTTGTTCCACTCTGTTGTTTTAGCACCCACTGTCGATGAACGCCCCAATGGATATAAATGTAGAGAGTGCTTCAATTACCATTCCGCAGATGCCTGCACAACCGAAAAGGAGATTCTGTGCACTGGGCAGGAGAAGGCATGTAGCTTCATCTCTGGAAAAGCGGCCTTGCCAGGTGACTTATACCGTTTTCTTGCAATTTTGAGTTTCTCAAAGCCACTAAATGTCCAAACTAAGTAGCATTTTGTACAATTGAAATGCTTCTCCAATTCACACAATTATGGATAGTAGCTGGTTTTCCAGAAGAATATATTCCTTCTGGGAGTCTGGATAAAGCCAGCTAGGTTTTTTGTTCTCATAAATACTGGTTGAACATTGCAAAATAAGTAGGGATGGGCCCAACTCGTGTATTTCAATGTAGAGTAATCATGCAGAAAATAATACATAATCAATTACTGGTGATAAGAGTAATTCTATGATTAGCGCTATTTCTTTGCACGAATATGCCCCCTCGTATTCAAAATGGGTGTGAGAATTTTCCTTCAAGAGATAATGCTTAGGGACCGATTCCAATGTCAGACAGAGAGGAGTCTGTCCGACATTGGTTGGGAACTGGAAGTGAATGATCTCCTGTCATCAGTTCCCTCCCAGCAAGTAAGATGCAAAAAAAAGTCTATACTTTACAATGGGAGCATGCATGCTCTCTTGTAAAGAGTAGGGGTTTAGTTCATCCCTGTACCCTGTTTCAGGTACCTCAAGGTGCCTGCCGTCGGGTGCAGAGATCAACAGGAGGGCAGCATAAGTGCTTTCTAGTCTACCATTCAGCGCCTTGCACCTAAGACAGATCAATCAGGAGTGACGTCTGGCCTAATATCGCTGGAGCAAAATCCCTCTCTCACATATGGTTTCTGTGAGTTTTTATACTATCTGACTCCTGATGTTATCTTATATTTTGAAAACAATAATGCGACCCTTGACCTTCCAGGTAGATCGCTCCCCCCCACTGCAGCTCCACCTGTGCTTGTGCCCGCATCTTGGTCTGTTTCTGCCCATTCCTGGGTGCTGCTCTTTCCCTTGCACCCATGCCCACTGCTCATTTCCTGCCACTGCTGCCCCTGTGGCCCCGCCCCTTCCACGCCCATTCGTAGTCCCCTGCCTCCGACCTCCCAGCTGCTTCTCCCTCCCAACTTTCCTTCAAAAGGCGGCAGCTGCGCGGTGAGGATTGCGACCTTTGAACTTCCAGGTAGGTCGCTCCAACCGCTGCAGCTCCACCTGCGCTTGTGCCTGCATCTTGGTCTGTTTCTGCCCTTCCTGGGCGCTGCTCTTTCCCTCGCCCCCCCCCCCATGCCAACTGCTCATTTCCGGCCACTGCTGCCCCCGCGGCGCCGCCCCCACACCCATTTGCAGTCCCCTGCCTCCCGCCTCCCAGCTGCTCCTTCCTCCCAGCTCCCCTTCAAATGGCAACAGTGCAGCGAATGCGCCAAGCGGGCTCGCCGCTGGCGCACCAAAGGTGCGCCTAAGGCAAAGCCGTCTGCACCTCTCCACACCTGGACCGTGCCGAGCACAGAACCCCTGGACCCCACGAACGCCACAACACCAGACTCCACTACAATACCAGCAGCCTCCACACACTCAACGCCGGCCAAAACCACACCTGCTTCCAGGCCACCCTGAATCGGACCCACGGACCCTTCTCCAGCTGCACCTGCAGCTTCACCTGCGACAGAACCACGAAACCTCCAAGGACTGGACCCAATCACCTCCGCTGCATACTCCTCAACACCCGCTCCGCTCACAAACACGCCATCGAGCGCTAGGATCTGCCCGACCCCTCTGCCTCAGAAGTGGCCTTTCTGACCGAGCCCTGGTGGAACGACTCCTCGGTTTGTTTGTAAAAGCTTATCTTAGTTCTGGGTAGGTGTGGCTTAGAGCAATCAGGCGTTATTACAGGAATAAGCATGAAGCATTAAGAAGTACCAAAACAGTTGAAAAAGAAGAAAATGCAACACAATAAAAATCTACCTCTAATATATAAAAAAAGGTAGTAATGTCATCCTTAAAAAGACACTTGGAAATATGACTTTCCAAACAAACATTACATCAAATATGTTCCCTTAAGCAACACATCATTGGAAACTACTGCAACCTGCGATTTAGGTTTAGTCATGAAAAGTAACCTGAATACAGCTATATGGGCACATTTGTGGCAACCAGCTCTGGCATGGAGATGACCAATAGGATCAGATACAGTGGTGACTCCTCTGCAGTGGCGTAGGAGCATTGCGCCATTGGCAGGCTCAGAGCTAGCAAATGTAAACTAAAATAATGTTCTTGCATCGTTTTAATATTCAATTGTCAGTACTTAACCAGCGCTGTTGGGAGGAGCGGGCCGAGGTATTGGAGGGGAAGGAGGAGTGCTAGTGCACGCCACTCTCTAAGTGCACATAACTATTTTGGTCAGCCGTCTCAGGCTGACCAAAACACACATGCGCACTTAGGTTTTCTCCAGCCATTTGCATTGAGCAGCCAGCTGGAGAAATCCCACAGATTTCCTGGGCTGAGCAGGATTTTTTTTCTGCCTGCTTAGACCAATCCATACACTGCTCGAGGATTGGACAGGGAGTCTGTACCATGGCCTGATGGGACCAGCAGACAAAAAGAGGAGAGGCAGCACAAGGAGATGCAAAACTGGAGCTGCCGGCAGCAAATTTAAGTATTATTTTTTATATTCAATCCCCCCAAACTCCATGCAACGCCTCCCATGTTACTTCATCCACCCCACTATCCTATGTTTATGGTGGCCGCTGCTAATCAGATAACTTTCCGTCAAAGCAGTTTCTAGTCCAATTCCATGCTCCATGGTAGGCCTGGAGGTAACTCACAGAGTTTCCCTTAGTGGAGTTCCACATAGTCACCCAAAAACTCAGCAAAATTCCCTTGAGCTCCGCGAGCAGTAGAGCTGCAGTAAGTTGTGATGCATGCAATGATTTTAAGCCCTGGGAAGATTGCCCATGCTGTAAAATCACAGCAAACAAAGCCACATGGTGCGCCAGAGAGTGCTGCTTCTTTCTAACCCTTGAGTGGATTTTCTAATCAAGTGACAGCTTTTACTGCACGAGAGCCAGCTGACTTAACACAAGCGGCAGTAAGGGGGCCTAGTGCCTAATTTTCTTGATTGCAAACTTATTTCTGCAAGCAATAAAAAAATCTACCACACACCTGTTGGAGTTTTTTTTAATTCCATGCTCCAAGCAGAGCGTGGAGTGGGCAAAACCTTCAGCTATGGTTAAACTGCCATAGACATCAATGGAGTGGTCCTGATGCCAGGGATGCAGGATGCTTAAGATGCTCAAGGATGTTGAGGATGCTGAGGATGCATTGGGGGTCTTCCTGAGGACCACCCATCTGTCCATTTACACTGTGGGGCAAGTCTGTCTGAAGTCCAGTCAAAAAACAGTTGCCAATGGTCTACTGGTCTCCAGTTACTGCGAAACTACCCTTCTAGCTGAACTGGTAGCAATGTTTTCACTCCAATGACTTTCTCAGGTCCAGTAGACTCAGGTGCAATGATTGAGAGTCAGGACTCGGTCTCCCAGGCTACACTTTGGAGGTGAGTGGTGATCAGGTGTTCTTAGCTACCCACTCACCAAGACAGGCCTCTTCAGCTTTTATGCCCTTTGGCTATAACAGGGAGTCCCCATCTGCCGTTACAAATCCTGAAGGCTAAAAATAGCTCTCTTTAAATTGATTGTGTTCCTCTTCCTCAAGGAATACCAACTACAGCCTGAATCTAATAGAATTTCCAGGTAGAAAAAATGATGTACTTTACTCACGCTGTGCCTGCTGGCTGAAACCCCATAGGATCTAGTGGTCTAGGAGCCAACAATAATAACGTGGTACTTTTTTAAGTTTGTTGCCTGGTCTATGCTATCCATAAAACTAATAAAATGATCTAAAAGGTGCTGGAGACTCTATGCCGTGAATGCAATTAAAACTGTCTCATCTGTGTCTACAAAAGCAGGGAGCAATCTGCCACCCACCTCTAGGACATCTCACCCATGCTCACATAAAACCTGTTCCAAACGATTAATATAAACAAAAAGAAAAGGAGTCAGGATACAGCCTTGGTGCACACCTCTATTTAATTTCAAACTTCCATGTGCATTCTTCAGAGGGTACATACTTTACAGATGTTAATAGACCCGCGTGGAGATCCCTCAGAAGACCAAGAAGCTCACCATGCTTGACCTTCCTTCCAGGAGCAGGCGAGAATCTGGCACAGCAGCCTTGAAGAAGCTTCATTGGCTACCCATTAAGGCCAGAGTCCTATTCAAATCTATGTGCATTATGCACAAGGCCATGTGGAAGACCGCCCCATCTATGATTTGTTCCTTGGCGACCCCTTATCTCCCTCATAGATCCTTGAGATCCAGCACTGCTTTCCTAGCTACAATAAATAAAACCAAACGGGCCAGATGGGGTGGTCGATCCTTCTCTTGGAATGCCGCCAAGGCTTGGAATTCCTTGCCTGATACTCTTCGCAGCGAATCTAATCTGCTGAAATTCCGGAAGGATCTGAAAACTCTCCTCTTCATCTAACTCGGCTATCTTAGCCCACCCTTAACTCAGACAATATAGCGCTACGAGGCCTCCGGGTAGGTTGCGCTTAACAAAACACAATTAATAATAATAATAATAATAAGGAGAAGGTCACAACTCCTGCCTTGAGAGATCCTTTGTGTTCTTTCCTGAGAATCGTTCACATCTTCCCCAGTAGAGCAAAAGGCTATCTTTAGGCCAGCTTGTGTGCAACCTTAAAAGGCCACTGGAAAACTTTAGGCAATAACCTTCTCAAGCTGCCATTTGTACAAAAGTTACATTAAGGCGAAGGAACTCACAGGCTGTTCACCAGGATTTCGATTTGGATTGGATATAGTACAACAAGCGAGGCTCGTCAGCCGAGGGAGCAGCTCCATCTATACCACGCACCCCGGAGACCTTTGCCAAATGACATCGGAGTCCTGAGTGGCAAGGGCCAGACCGAGGGGATTATGTCAGTGAAGAGCTGGAGAGCATCAGGAGCCTGCACTGAGAGGAGCTGCCTGGGCCACTCTACCGACAAGTGCAGGGAGTTCAGCCGCTACAGCTTGTTGGATACTGGGGGGCCTGATGAGATGACCCTCTTTCACAAGAGATGTCATCTGGCTGGGGGACTGCCCAAGGGCGACACTGACTGGAGAGGGCCCCCTGAGTTGCCCGCATCAGAGGTAGGCCACAATCTCACCGGGGCCATGTGTGTATTCTCTTACTATTATTGGAGTTGCTCCAGAGCAACAAGAGGGGGGACATCAGCATTTTACGTTTTGTGGGGGACAATCTGTCCCATAGTTCACATTTCTTGCTCTGGCCAGGAGAAGGGGCCAACACCACAATCCATTAAAACGCACTTGCTAAGATCCAAGGCATGCTTGATGACTGCCTGACGGAGGCTGGGCTGGGTCACTCCCTTTGGCCCCACATTACATCTTAAGAAGTTCTGTGATTCTCAAATACCCTACGCTGCCTTTGTTGTGCATTTGCAATTACTCCTGAATGTCAAAAATACATGCCATTGAGAAATCAACTTTGAAACAACTCGTGTGTCTTGTTCCACCCTGAAATGGCTTCCCATCAGAGAGCGTAGTAGATGGGAAGCTTAGAAGTAGGAGGTTCACTAGGGATAAAGCTGACTCCCCACTACTGGTGTGATTAATCCTTCAATTCACAACACTCTGAATATGGAAGATGCGATTGAAAAGTGTAGTATTCCCATGTTATGCTGTAATGTTCCCTTTCACCTTGTTCCTAGCTGCTCAGCCAGTGTGAGTGTTCCTTGTAGAATGTTCGTGTGATTGACAGATGTAGAATGCTTCGGTGCCTGTTGTGAGTGTTGTCAGTTGGAAGATGGACTGAGCAGCTAGCCTGCTCCTGGTGGGGCTTACTGTAAATACTTCTTAAGGACTTAATAAACTACATGAAATACATCTTGGCTATGCCTACTATGTCTCCTGAACATGTGGTTTCAGCCCACTACATTTTGGTGACGAGAATGGGATGAATGATAAGTTCAGGACCATTGTAAGGGAGGGATAGCATGCAAGTTGACAATGGGATCCATGCTTCGAAGGGGCCTGCAGAGCTACTGCAACATCCACTACTATAAAATAATCGTCCATCCCTAGTCATTTAAATAATGACAAAGAAGAATCTGTAGGCGGTAATCTCCACTCCTCTAGCTGAGTTTGTGGAGTTTTGACTACTTACCGCTCCACTTGGAGTGCAGAGTTCTGAATAAACTCCTACAACCACTGCAGTAAGTTGGTGAGCGCAAATGAGAAAATCAAATGCTAGACCACCTCCTGCTAATATTTATCCAATTACACGGTTGTAGAAGGTTGCTACCACTCACATTGAGAACGTTGCTGCTCAGATTGAGAATGCCACTGAAGTAGATGAAGTACTCGAGGGCCAGAAGGCAGCAGCACCCTCTGGCGCACTGTGTGGTATCAATTGCACTGAATTTACAGAGAAGCTCCTGGCACTAAAAATCAGCACAAGCAGCATGTTGTACAAAACCTCTGCCGCTCGCGGAACTCCACAAAACCTCACAGAGATGTTGGTTAATTCCACAGTACACCACAGAGAGAAGCTCTGCAAGGTTCACCCACCCCAACAAAGAAGCTAACAACAGATGCTTGTATCCGGTGAGTCTAGTGATCTCAGGTCTTGATTCTGGGATGAAGGAGGTGCTTAGGGTTTGTTCCAGGTAGCTCAGAGAGTGTATGAAGAGCTTAGGGCTTCCAGCCAGAGTGTCTGAGGACCTCAGAGCTTGCATATGGCGAGTTTAGTGATTTTAGGTCTTGTTCCTAGACTCACCTGATACAAACTCTCATACCCTGATGCACTCCAGCTGGAAACCCTAAGAGCCTCAGACACTCACTGAGCTATCGGGGACAAGCCTTAAGCACCTCTTGTATCCCAGAAACAAGACCTGTTCTCCCATGACTAGCCATATACAAGCTCTCTGGTCCTCAGGCACTCAGGCTGGAAATCCTAAACTTCTCAGACACTCTCTGGGCTGCCTGGAACAAACCCTAAGCTCCTCCTGCATTTCAGCAACAATGTCCCTGTTCTGTCTTTGCCCCAAGAGGACTCTCTCAGCTTCCCAGGATCCATATACAAGAACATGTTGGTTCACCCCAAAAGAACCCCTCAGCTCATAAGTCATCTCAGAAAAACACTTGGGCCTCCAGTTGTCCTAGGAGAGGGTTTGCATATCTGGGTGCAGTGTTTTTCAAATTTATATTTTGGTTCCACAAGTTTGGTTGCTGTAGGAATCTCTAATATGTAAAGTATAATGCTTTGCTCGGAAGAAAGTATAATCTTGGTGATTTACTACAGCTTGCATCAACAGTTTAATACATTGAGTGTACATGCCATGTAAAGAGCTACATCCTTGTCCATTCTTTATGTATTCATCTTTATCGCAACATTAGCCAATCACTAGATACATAAACATACTTATGAATTGAATATGCTTTTCAGGATGGTTCTTTGTTTTGTTAAACTCATGAGCAAAGAGGGGATGTGGGAGTCAAAATCTGGGCTTAAAACCAAGAATTATGTTCTCAGTCACATGTTGCTTCTCTCTATTGGCTCTTGCAGTGATCACCTCTTCTCTGGTTATTTTATGTGTATTTGTAAAGCATATTCTCAATCGCGAGGGTATACTGGCGCTGAGCATGCATGTGTGCCTAGTTCTGCCAATGGTTTACAACCGATCTTCCCCATTTCTCTGGGTTTCGAGATTTTCCATTCCTTCCTTCAAGTTTATGAACCTGTTGTATAAGAGATATTATAATACATGGGATCCCTTTGTAAATGCCAGTCTCTAATTTATTTATAATCATAAACTTGTGACACACCAAGTTGTCGATTATAAAGGAAAGATGTCAGAAATCATCTGTATTACAGTTGAGTTCTGACGTCACAATGCCTGCTGCTTGTTAGACCTGGCACCTTGGCGTGAGTCTCCCTTCCACTTTTTGCTGATATGCCTCAGATGTTTTTGCTGGTTTTCGATGCTCAGGGCACTGCGCCACCGCCGATCCGTGCCGCAGTGCCAGTGCTGCCAATATAAAGTGTATCCATAATTGATTTCCATGATTGGCTTATTTGGTTTACTCTCAGTCCCCAGTAACGTGCACGGGGCTTGTGGATACAAATGCCGCTAGTGGGCCTGCAGCGCTGGTTGCTCCACCCACAGAAGCGGCCTAGTAAAAGATGTCTTGGGTCCGCCATTGCAGACCACGCGTACAGTCTGGTACAGTCACACTGACTATGCCAGTGCCCACACTTGTCAGTCCCTAAACCTTCCCTAACCTTCATATCAGTCACCCCCAAGGTAGGCCCACAGGCAGGATGCATTGTAAGCGTAAGGTAGGACAAGCCCTGATGTGTGTGGCATGTCCTAGTAGTGAATTACCGCCCTTTTTCGTTCTTCACTATTGAAGGGCTGCCTGTTCTCTGAGCGGCTGGAACTATAACACGCTATAGTCCCGGCCGGCTCAGGGAACACGGTGGCAGGTGGCTGAACTTAGAATAATAAAATACTTCCTTAAGCCAGATTTATTTTAATATCCTGTGTTTGCAACTGCTACTTTTAGAAAGTTAGCATTTGCTCGCCTAACTATTTCAGACCGCCTCTGCCAGGGTGTGCACCGGCTGTCTGGGTTTGTGTGAGTGAAAGGGCTGGGGAATTCCCGGGGACAGTCGGGCTGACCAGGTGGTGAATAGAGTGCTTACACCAGGATGGGTGGGCAGAGTAGTCCTTGACTCTGAATAGGGTTGTGCTCCACCACCACAATGCGGGCTCCACCTCCTGTGGAGCGTCTGATGTGCCTGCCCTGCCCTGCACCCTGAAAGAAGACGGCATCGTCCTGTAAAAAGAGCACTCCAAAACCGGGTTGATCCAGGCTCAGGCCCCCTGGCCTGCCAAGACAAAAGAAATCGAGTATAAAGGTAGGAGCCCTGCTCCTAAGAAATCAGATCCAGTTTTGACCACAACGAACCTCTGCCCGACTAGAAGGAGCAAGAGAAGCTGAGGAGAAGGAATCCTGCAGTGGTGCCTTGCTGAGAATGGAGAGGAAAAGACCAGAAAGGACTTTGAAGACTTGTGCCTGAAACTATCTCCAAGGGCTTGATCACGAGCTTGCCCCCTGAACGGAACCCTAGGACCTTTGGGTTCTATTCTGCCTGTGCCCGTTTGCTGTTGGGCCTTTAGTCCTTATTCCCTCTCCAGAGTTGTGACTTGGGTGCCTTCGCCCTCCATGGTCGTGACAGCTCGGAGCCTGGTCGCCCCGTCGCAGAGAGCCCCACTCAAGCTTGAGTCGCTCTCCGCTTCAGTGCCGGGCCGCCCGCTCTCCTGTCACATCGCCTGCTATGGAGCACGTTGTGCGCCTCTCATTTTCTCTCTCCGGAATCTGCACAGAGCACATCTGATAGCCTTGGACGGTCCGTACGTCGTAACGTACCCGAATGTCTAGCTTTGCCCTCCTGCATACCAAGGCTGTGCCGCACCTCAAGAAGGTCTTCCGTACTGTGGTACCGAAGGGACGGTGCTGTACCCGTCTGCCCGAGAACGCGACGCCCCACACAGATCCACAGGTACGAAGTGGTGTGCTAAGAAGTAGTACGCCCGGCAGGCTGAACGGCGCCTCGCCCCGTGAGCTGCATCAGATCCCGGATCGCCACAACCCTCCACACCGTCCCGCTCACCCACCTCGCACCTCGAGGGGGCTCAGAGCCGGATAAATCTTTTGGAGAACCGTTGGCCTCGTCCAGGGACCGCCCTCACCAGTAGCCGCGCACGAAACGCCTCGGACACTCATCACAAGGTACATTGGAACTCTATCCCGAGTTCACATCGGATCCAGGGTCCGCAACGTTTGTTTTCCCTTTCATCGTACCTTGCTAACCAAGAACACTTACGAACAATTGCCTATTTTAATCTGGCGGCCTTCATTCGCTAAACGTTATATGGTCTTGTGATAAATCTGCATCTATTTTTACAAAAGTTTACGTATTTTTGATACAATCCTACGACTGGTGTCCGTTTGTGGTGGGTCAGTGGGTTTCCTGTATGTGATCATAAATGCTTAACTATCGCCCTGAAGATTAGCCTTGTCTGCTCACGCCACACTACCTAGAGGGTGAGCAATTGTTATTTCTAAAGGAGTAGTTCTCTTACCCTGACTAGAGGAGAGGGTCCCTGTTTGTCACAAGTGCATACCTTTGCCAACCAGAGACCCCCGAGTCTAACACTGCCAGAGCCAGCATCCAAGGTGAAAGGCAGGTCAGGTGACAGCGCAGCTGTTTAATGCAATAAAAATGAAATGTTGCTGTTCTTTATTCTGCTATATTTTTCAATCAGTCAATTAATCATTTGTAAAGCGCACTACATTCCGGCGAGGGTCTCAATGCGCTGGGGAGAGAGAGGGGGGTACTACTGATCGAACAGCCAGGTATTGAGTATCCTCCTGAAGGTCAGTAGGTCTTGGGTCTGTCGTAGGCTCAGTGGGAGGGTGTTCCATGTTAGGGCAGCAAGGTGGGAGAAGGACTTCCCGCCAGAGGTTGTTCTTCGAATGCGTGGAACGGTGGCGAGTAAGAGGTCAGTAGAGCGTAGCTGGTGGTTGGGGATGTAGAAGGAGAGCCGTCTGTTGAGGTAGGCTCGGCTGGTCTTGTGGAGTGCTTTGTGTTCATGGTTGAGGAGCTTAAAGGATATCCTCTTGTTGACGGGGAGCCAGTGCAGGTTTCTCAAGTGGGGGGTGATATTACCATGTCAAGGTACTGTGAGGATCAGTCGTGCTGAGGCATTTTGGAAGTATTGTAGTCGTTTGATGAGCTTTTGTTGGGGCTCCCGCATAGAGGGCGTTTCCGTAGTCAAGTTTGCTGCTGACAAGTGCCTAGGTCACTGTCTTTCTTGTATCTGTCGGGATCCATCTGGAGATCTTGCGGAGCATGCAGAGGGTGTTGAAGCAGGAGGAGGAGGCGGTGTTAACTTGCTTGGTCATTGAGAGCGTTGAGCCAAAAATGATTTCCCGGTTGTGTGCACAGTGGGTAGGTCTCGGGAATGACCTCAGTGCCATCAGCCACCAGGAGTCATCCTAAGCTGAAAGGTTGGAGCCGAGAATGAGGCCGTATGTCTTGTCCAAGTTCAGCTTCAGATGGATGATCTTCATCTAGTCGGGAATGGCCTTCATTCCGTCATGGAGGTTGGCTTTGGCGGTGATGGGGTCCTTGGTGAGGGAGAGGATCATTTGAGTGTCGTCGAAGTAGGAGATTATATTGAGGTCTAGATGTAGGGTGACGTGTGCGAGCGGGGCCATGTAAATGCTGAACAGTGTCGGGCTGAGGGAGGATCCCTGGAGTACGCCGCAGATGATCTCGGAGGCTTTGGAACAGAATGGGGGGAGGCGGATGCTCTGGGTTCTGCCAGAGTGGAAGGAGCTGGTCCATTCCAGAACCTTGTCTCGGTTCCCTGCGTCGTGGAGGCATGCGGTGGCAGACTGTGTCGAAGGGGGCAGAGAGGTCAAGGAGGATGATAGTGACAAGCAGAAAGAACATATTTATTTGCTGCACTACCGGGATAATTATAGTAAAGTTAGAATCTTGCTGCATGTTTTTACACATTCCAAGCTATTGCAGCTTTTTTAACTGACTTGTATTGCACTAGTATATATCTGCAACAAATATCGAATCATTTTTTTATGTGTTTTATTATGCACTAGAGGCCCTGTTTTTATTCTTCATGTTTGCAACCATTTTACTCTCTTTCATGAGAAATAGCCATCCACCAAGGTAAATGGTTTGTGGAAAAGATGATGGTGAGCCCTTGTATTATATGGAATAAAGTAGCCCCTTGTGTATGTGATAAGAATTTTGCGAGTCACCTCGGAGTGCCAGAACCTTATAAAGAAAGTCCACCTTCAGCCTCTTTTCTCTAAATGGGTATGGAACTCCTTGGCGATTTGCAGTTTCCCTATAATTTGTGGCAGGGTGTAAGTTATCCCTTATATTGCAACATTTGTCAAAAAGGCAGATGTTCTGCTCGCCCTCCCCTGAAATATATTTCCTTATCTGAGGGTTTAAGATAGTAATAGCAGCTCTGCCATTGGTTACTCCTTTGTGGTAGATTGAGCATCACCTTCATCAGTGTTCCTGCTGTGCAAGGCTGCCACAGTCGCCATGTAGAACTCAACAAAGAAAACGGGAAACTCCGTCCATGAGGTGGGTTGAATGTGGGTTCTGGAAACTTAACCAGAGTTTAGGGGAGCATGTCCAGGACCAGCATTTGTGATGGCATGCCATCCATACTGCTAAAGCATGGTAGACCTGTGCTGCTGACTTTTCCCCTAAAGTGCGTCCACCATGGACCAGAGTAGAAACAAATTGCAGATTTTTCAGCCTGTTCATTGCATGTCTGGTGGAGGTGAGGCCACCACGACACAGGCATATTAGAGTGACCCCTCAAATGTTACATCCTTCAGCCCCTGCAAACCTCTGGCAGTTTTCTGCCTGTGCCCCATACCACTTCTCATCATTGCTCATCTCTTTTTCTGTCCAAACTTACCCTCTTCTTCCTACATCTGGTGTTCATTTATCTCTTTCTTGTCTCAAGCTATCACCATCTCCCTCAAGTTCTGAATCATTCTCAGAGGCACAGCGATGGCCCCATTCAAGCCACATCTGCCCTCTCTAATCCATTGAAGCCCTGCCTCTTTCCATTATTCCTTCATCCTGTTTTCACGTATCTCTTTCTTCATTCCATCTTGTCTCAAGCTATCCCAATCTCCCTCAAGTTCTTCTCCATTCTCTGAGGCACTGCAGTGGGCCCATTCAAGCCCCATCTGCCATGTCTACTCCATTGATTCCCTGCACCTTTCCATTCTTCCTTCCTCTTCTTTGCACCCCCCAGTGGACTTAAAATGCAACCCCATTTGATGATGTTATTTTCATGGGCTGCTCATTTACCGCTCCCCCATTTGCTCGCCCACATATGTTGTCAGACTGCCTCCTATTCAGTGCCACTGGTGACTCCATCACCCTCTTCCAGGCGCCCCTTCTTCTGTCCTTGGCACCAGACAGGACGGTGTAGAGGAGAAGGTGCTGCTATAGGTCTTTACCGCAAGGATGCCCTTGTACCCCCAAAACCACCTCACTGGTTGGAATCAGGAGCCTCTTTTAGAGGTTGTTATTAACCATTGAAAACCAGATGTCCAGGATGAGAGGACCGAGGGCTGGACCAGGGTCTGCCCAGGCTCCGCCTACTGGCATTATGGATTATCCTGCATAATAATTATCTGGACCCCAAAAAGGGACATGAGGGATGGCAACAGATACCTCAATTATGAAACACCTGTATCCAACAGTGCTGTTCACTTCTGACTGTGTCTTATCTTTTCTTCTGCAGGTGAAACTGTGAAAGAGTACAGTGCATCAGGATGCACGACCAGAAATTTCTGAAGAAAAGGCGCTTTCAACCTTCGAGGTCTACAACTGCTGAATTATGATTTTAAGTGTTCACCTGCCATCAAAGTTTGAGACTACCTTTTGCACCATCAACATGCCCATGTGCCAGCCGAGTGTGTCCTATTACATCCGGTACACATGTATATGTATGTGCATGGCCAATTACCATGCCTCTGCATTCTTAGACACTAGCTGATTCTAGTGCTACAGGCCCCCTTAAGCAACGCCACTGCCCTTGTCTCCTCTGTGTCTTCTCAGAGCAGCTCCTACTGATCCAGGTCGGTTCCAGAATCATCTGAGTTGGGTCAGGGCCTTAGAAGCAAGCTGTCTTTGATATAATACTAAAACGACATGACATGATCTGGTTCCCCCTCCCATACCACAGGGGATGACGTCATCTGCTGCCTCCTCCCATCCCACAGGGATGGCCATTCAGTAACGGCTCCCAGTGGTCTGCCCATGAACTGTTGTTTCTTAGGTGACCTTCATGCTGCTTCTGTGAGTTAGTCCTTACCAGACTCTACTGGTTCCGACCGACTCCATCAACAGTGGTCCACCACACTTGTGTTGACAAAATCCAGTAGTGAGCTGGCATTCTCTGTCACAAATACTTTAAATGACAATGTGTAGATTTGCATGACACTGTAAATTAATCAAAATTAATAAATATTCATTTGAACTAATGGAACTCTGACTCAGTATTTGTAGTCATTTAATAACAACATTTTAAAAGGGTAATCCATTAAAAAATAAATAACTTAGACCAGTGGTTGTTTATTGCCTGAAGATACTGATGTCTAAGATACAACATCTAAAGAGTGGCCGCCCAGCTATTGAGTGCAACATGAAAGCTGCAAGTTTGTGAATGAACCACTCTCTCTGACGTACATGAGTCCCAGGGATGTGATCAGTGGCGGCTCCTCTGCTATGGCGGAGGAGCATCGCCCCGCTGCTCTGCCAGCAGTAGTTAAAAGAAAACTAAAATGATAACATGAACATCCAATGCGTTTTGTTCAAACAAAATGACTTCTTCACCACCACTGTTGATCTCATCCAAATCGAACACTCTGACATTGTATGACAGGAGGGCTTCATTGATGCCCTGCAGAAGACCTTTTATTTGGACGAAATGCGTCGGCTGTTCATGTCAACTTGACCATTTTTAAACTTTTTGAATAAATGAAGACTTGGAAGAAACAACTCTGAACAGAGAACTGATAATTTGATGTGTGTTTACTTACCTTTTAGTGGTGCACCTTTTGTCCTTATTAGAAGTTGTTATTTCCAGTATTGGATTGCACCTTGACAGTGGGTGCGCTAACTGCGTGCACACACTACCTTGTGTACTTCCCAATATATGCATAAGAAATAGGGATAGCAAGTCAGGTGCTAGTACTGAGTAGGGTTCCACTGTCTAAGGTTGTATTTTTCAGTATGGTGGACTGTGTAGGAACTATTATACAATGCTGTGCATGAACGGTTGGGAGTGCTGTGCTGGAACAGTACAAAGTGTTGTGTAGGAACAGTACAGATTCCTGCGCAGAAAAAGTACAGAGATCTTTCAACAGAACTGAGTGCAGTGTAGTAACAATATAGAAGGCTGTGCAGAAACAGTACAGAGTGCTTTGAAGGAGCAGTATTCTGAGTGCTGTGCAGGAAAAGTACAGAGTGCAGAAACAGTACAGAGTGCTGTGCAGGAACAGTGCAGAGTGCTGGAACAGTATTGAATGCTATTCAGAAACAGTGCAGGAACAGCACACAGTGTTGCACAGGAACAGTGCATAATGCTGGAACAGTGTTGAGTGCCGTGCAGGAATAGTACAGAATGCTGAAATAGTATTGAGTTCTGCACAGAATGGGTACTGTGCAAGAACAGCACAGAGTGATGTAATACTAGAGTGGTGCGCAGGAACCTTACAGAGTGTTGTGCAGGAACACCACAGTGTGCTGGGTTGGAGCAGTACAGATTGCTTGAACAGTAGAATAGTGATGTGCAGGAATGGTACAGAGTGTTGGAAAACTACTGAGTGCTGTGCAGGAACTGTACAGAGTGCTGTGCATGAACAGCTCAGAGTGCTGTGCTGGACCAGTACAAAGTATTGTGTAGCAAAAACAACAGATTCCGGTGCAGGAACAGTACAGTGTGCTGAAACAGTATTGAGTGTTGTACAGATACAATGCAGTGCTGGAATAGCACAGAGTGCTGCACAGGAACAGTACATAGTGCTGGAACAGTAGAGGGCTGTGCAGGAGCAGAACAGAGCACCAGAACCGAGTTCTATGTAAGAAAAGTACGGAGTGCTGCACAGGGACAGTACAGACTGCAGGTACAGCACAGAGTGCTGCACAGGAACAGTACAGAGTGCTGCACAGGAACAATTCAGAGTGCTGTTCAGGTACAGCGCAAAGTGCAATACAGCAGCAGTACAGAGTCATGTGCAGGAACAGTAGAGTGCTGTGCAGGAACAGTACAGAGTGCTGCACATGAACAGTACATAATGCTAGAACAGTATGGAGTGCTGTGCAGGAACAGTACAGAATGCTGTGAAGAAACAGTACAGAGTGCTGTGAAGAAACAGTACAGAGTGCTGTGAAGAAACAGTACACAGAGTGCTACAGGGGAACAGTACGGAGTGCAGGAACAGTACAGAGTGCTGTGTAGAAACAGCACAGAGTTCTGCACAGGAGCAGAACAGAGTGCTGTGCAGAAACAATTCAGAGTGCAGGAACAGTACCGAGTACAGAATATGAACAGTATACAGAGTGCTGTGCAGAAACAGTAGATAGTGTTGTGCAGGAACACTACAGAGTGCTTGAACAGTATAGAGTGCTGTGCAGGAACAGTACAGTTTTCTGAAACAGTGTTGAGTACTGTACAGAAACAGTGCAGTGCAGGAACAGCTTAGAGTGCTGCACAGGAACAGATCAGCATTCTGGAACAGTTGAGTGCAGTGCAGGAACAGTACAGAGTATTGTGCATGAACAGTACAGAGTTGTCAGATCTCAGATTAGTTCCCAGCACACAGCCACTAACCTTCAGGAACAAATCCAGCAGGGGCGATGTACAGTTCCCAATTCCCCCAAGCTCTACCACTCAGGAAGCTTGTAACGCCCTTCCTCTGCGGAGCAGCAGGCAAAGGGAAAGTGGAATTGGGGATAAAATAACAAAAGGTAGAAGTCCACTACTTAAAGAGCCTTTTCGATCCTCATCTGTTAAGAAGCAAACCTCCTTACTTGGAAAATCCCACAGCCACTGGAGGCACCCTTCACATGGAAGAAAGGACAGCAGTTCTCCCATCAGACTATCAGATGTGCCTAAGTAGAGCTAGAGAAGTGGTACCAACTCCTTACCACCCCTATAAAACGACTTACAAGCTGTACCATGATGAAGTGGTGTATGATAGTCAACCTGGCATGGAATAAGCCAAACTGGAATCCAAGGTACAGACGGTCCAGAGTCAAAAGACCCCAAAACAAATAAATGTGTGGAACTCACTCTCTTCTTGAGATTGCGCGCTTGCCTCACAAAAGAATCCTGAATCCACAGCAGCAAGCCAAGCGTGATTAGTCTCTCAAACTACTGGTAGGATATTTATAATGCTGGGAAAAATGTAATGAACAAATAGAGAAGATATTCATCAGCCAGGGCGTGAATAGACTGACTCAATACAGGGAAGGGTGACACAATCCAAGAGGGCTTTGTGGCCCAACACAGACGCATGCCAGGAAGGGTCACACGTAAGTCTACTATGATGAAAAATCAAGATAAGACTGGTGCTCCTATCCTTGGAGAAGACCCGTACAAAATTAGTCATGAGTGGCTCAAGCAGGCTTACCAAGAGTGCTTCGGATTTCCTGTCCAGTCTATGGAAGTGTCAGCAGAGTACTGGCAACAGCGAGGTGGCAGTGCAACTGTGGAACTCCAAAAATCATTTTATTCAACACTTACTATTTCCCTGAAACCTCTGAACACACATTCATTCGTCAGTGGGGGCCATAACACTGCACACTTACTCTTTTCACTTAACTCAGTTTCAAGGTTTGGTGAAAACGCAAAGGAGTAATGCTGTAACATTTGGCGGAGTGTCTAAACCTCTTTAATCAGTTACTAGTTACACCTACAGTTTTATACGCTTAACCATGGTTTAAATCAAACATTCATTTTATTCAGACACACCACCATTGTGGCAATGGATCTGCTAGAAAGAAAATTAGGTGTAGGAAAATCACAAGACCAGCTTTTAATATTCCATTTTCCCAATTTTATTAACCCCTTCCATGCTGGTGACGAACCCCAGCCGTCATGCACTACGGTGCTCGTGTGCTGATGACGGCTGGGGTTCGTCAAGGCCCGCCCGTGTTCGGCCGGCGGCCGCACACGGGAAAAAAAGCGGCCGCATCGAAGGGGTTAAAAGAAAAACTTTAATATGTCTGACACTTAGGCTTTAATTAATTCTTTATTCAGTAAAATCTTAAACTTTATTTAAAAAAAATGATTCAGAGCTCAGAAAATAGTAATTTGTTTAAAGATCAGTTAAAAGTCTAGCAAAGAACAGATAGTTCCAAAATCATTCTCTCCTAACATCCCTAACTAAAACTCTCATCTTATGCTTTCAGTCCTGCAAGGAAACAAGAAATAAGTCAAAGTCTCTTAGATGCAGGAATCGATCTGCAATCCAACAGTACTTTGAGAGGAAATCGGGAAAGCAACTACTTCTAAGCAAAATCAGGGTTTTTATACACTAATTTCCTAACCTAATCTATCTAAAAAGTATCTAACATCGCCAACTCGGGTTCTGATTGGACAATTTGGGGTGGGTGAGCATCTCCTCAGCATTACAACATCATATTCACGGTGAATCAGCAAAACCATAATGCAGTATTTTGTTTAGGACAGTCTTTGGCCTGGTCACTTCCTTGACTCACAACATTGCACTATATTCCCACGTTCAGATCACTTGTCCGTCCATGCTTTGACAATCATCCTGACTTCAGGGCAAAGCAGCCTTGATCTTCCCATCCGAGCACAGGCAGCTCACTCTCGCTGGCAGGCTTTGGGCACGCATGCGCAGTCCAGCACTTGCTCACAGTTAGCCAGAGTAACCAGATGTTGTAGGCCTCAGAGGCCACTTTTGGAACTATCATAGAAACAAACACAAATTCATGTTAAATATGGAACTAAAGCCCTTCTGTTTACCTCCCACCATACTAATGTTTCCCTACTAGTTATTACCTAGCAGGTAAGCCACATAAATGCGTTTTATACTTACATTGGATGGAGGCCAACGAAATTTTGAGTCCACTCCAGGCTGGCTTCAGGAAAAACATGTCCACCATGGATCAGATTTTCCGCCTCGCCCTCCTGTATTGGAAAACGGTGGGGATTGAGGGGGGGAGGCTATACATGGTGTTCGTGGACCTGAGGTCAGCCTTTGATATGGTCCCACGCAAGAAACTATGGGAGGTCCTAAAGAAGCTAGGTGTTCCAACACAAATATTGCATGCCATAATCAGGCTCCATGATAATAACTACGCGCAGGTTAGGTGTTGGAGGGATGGAGTGTTGTCATCAAGGTTTCCTGTTCTCAGAGGGGTGAGGCAGGGTTGCGTCTTGGCGCCAACCCTGTTTTGCCTCTTTGTTAACAGTGTCATACCCCATCTGGACAATGTTAGAGACAACGATGCTCCCTTTTTGGCAGGCAGGAGGGTGCCAGCCATCATGTTTGCTGACGACACCCTGCTGCTTTCCAAATCTCCGATGGGGATACAAAGGTTCTTAGATGGATTTTGTTTCTTCTGTACACAACATGGTCTAGAGATCAATACCAAGAAGACCAAGTTCATGATCTTTAATCCATCCCTAAAGACCAGACCTAACCCCACTTTGGGTGAAGCCAGCTTGGAAAGGGTTACAACCTTCCAATACTTGGGGGTTACACTACACGAGAACCTATCCTGGGACCCCCAAATAGTAAAATCACGGTTGAAGCTGTGCCAACTCTCAGGTGCTATCTTGAAGGTTGTGAACACCTCAACCTTTAAACCCATAAGCCCGGCTCTAGAATTGTACAAAACTCAAGCTAAAGTGGCTGCATCTTATGGCAGCGAGCTCTGGGGGTATAAAGCGGGGTTTGATCTGGCCAGAGTGGAAAATAATTTTCTCAGACGCCTTCTGGCACTCCCTCGTGGTACACCTCTGCTGCCCTTAAGATTAGATGTGGGCTTACCTTCTATCGCTGTAGAATTGGAGTCAAAGCCAATAAGATTCTGGCATAGGCTCTGGTCCACCAGCGAGCTCGCACATTACAGGCGCGACCTCACCCATGTAATGGATCTGAACAAGCGAGATAGAATCCCATGGTTGGCTTTTGTCAAGAAAGAATTGTACCGTATGAAACTGCCTGAGCTATGGGAGGACCCCGAGCAGGGTTGTCGAACTATCTCCCGCAAAAATCTGGTCCAAATCTACAAGGAACAAAGTTTAGCTCTTCTCCTGTCCGCTTCTACTAACGGCACCCTGCCTGACCGCTTTTTGGAATTTAAGAATTCCTATGAATTCAAAGGTTTTATGGACATTATTTTCCCCATCCTAGCGAGAAAATTATTTATACAGTGGAGGTTAGGCACTCTGCCCATTAAAACCTTCACTTGTAAATGGCTCAAGGGAGAGGATAAATCTTGTCCTGGTTGCAACACTCATGACGAGGAGGAAATTCATCTTCTTTTCTTTTGCCCTGCATACAACAGACCCAGGAAATACTGGCTGGTGCCCTTATGCAGGAACCTGGGATCTAGGTGTCACCTGTTTGTATATAGAATATTAAAAACCAGCACTTTGCCTCATATAGTTTTCACAGTGGCTAAATTCATTATGGCTATGTGGCAGATAAGGAAAAAATTATTACAAGCCCAAATGCCGAAAATATGAAATGTCTTTCTCAATTAGAATTATCTTTTTTAATTTTCAACTGTCCCTCCTAATCATGAAATTTACCTCTCCAATCCTCTTTTTATCTTTGGAACAATATGGAAACTATTTTTATCTATTGTGTTTTAAAATTGCAATATGTCTTTTTTTAACATGGATGTCTAAATGTATTTTGTAATGAATCTTTTATGGTCTCAAGGACCGAAATAAAGAAATATTGGATTGGATTGGATTGGACTTACATATCCGACGACTTTTCAGCACAATAGCGTGTACAATAAGCACATTCATATTGCGTTTATTCATATTTAAGCTGTGCATTAGTTCACATTACAATAACAATACACATTAGTTAATTATATTGCTTCATGCAAGCAAATTAGTATTCCCACGTGTTCATGGACGTGCATCTTATACTATTTGTTGATTAATACACCACAACACACCATTAGTACATGTTAATTTTATGGAACATTGATTTCACAAGGGGTACACACAATTTTGTTTTGCCACCTTGCTCCATCAATTCCCTCATCTGGTGATTTTATCACCAAACATTACTCAAAACTTTGGAAAATGTATCAAACATGTTTCAAATTCTTCATTTTAGCACCATCTACACTCTAGTATCTTTCTCCTTTGAATCTTTGAAAATCTTCTCTCTGATTTCTTCTATTTCTATTTCATTCTTTTCTCTTTGCCTTGCTTTTTGTTCTCGATTTGTTCTCTTTATCGCTTTTCTAAAATCTCGCCTCCCTTTATATATGCAACATAATCTTATCAGGAAAATCCCTATCACTAAAATCGTTATTGGAATTAGTATTTTACCTATAATTGAACTACCTATTTCTTGAAACCAATGCATAATTGCTGAGAAACATTTACCTAACTTTTCAAGGACACCTTCAACCTCCAGTGGTTCAATTTCTTTATGTAAATCTGTTATATTTATAATGTACTTTTCAAGATTCTGACTTTTATCTGGAATATAAGTACAACAATGTTGCACTTTTAAAATTCCAAAGACTCCTCCCTCTTTTGCTAAAATTATATCAAGGGCAATTCGATTTTTAATTACCATTGCTCTCATAGCAACCATTTCAGTATTAACCATCAGGAATCCTCCTGCGGAATTTGTTGACAATCGATCAACTATTGTGGACAATTTTCTGATTCTATTTGCATTAAACAAAATTCCCACTGCTGGTATCAGTGCTCCGAAGACATCACCTAATTTGTCCATCACAATCTCTCTTCTTTTTCTACTTAAGAATGTACCTATCACATGCTTTCCATTAGTCCCTCTAAAATTTTAGGAAAGACCAAGCCCACATAACAGGTCCCATACCAATGGTCTGGTAACCTATAATAAGCTCTATTCCCACAAATGAAATAAATTCCAGGAAAAACAGGATCATTTTCTCCTTTAAATCCCCAACCCACTATAATTCTATAGTTGTCTTTATATTGACTTGCACCCACAAAATAATTATCATACATAGAATTGTCTCTTTTAATACAAAATTTCCCTAGCACTCTTGCACTTTAGAGCATCACGGAGCGGATCTAGCGCTCACGTGACACCTCACACCGGCGTTCTTCGCCGCTGGCCACGCCCACCGCTAGGCCACGCCCCCTTCCCGCCCTTCATAAGCGCCGACTTGCAAGCGCTCGGTTGGGTTGTCCCCTGAGGCGAAAAGCCGGGGGTAGACGCTGTGTGTTTGCTTATTAAGCTTTGCTGATTTTTAAAAACTGTTCCTGAATCTTGTGAAAGCACTCTTGCACTTTAGGGCATCACGGAGCGGATCTAGCGCTCACGTGACCCCTCACACCGGCGTCCTTCGCCGCTGGCCACGCCCACCGCTAGGCCACGCCCCCTTCCCGCCCTTGAGGCCTCCTATTTCAAATGTGCATCTACAGAACGCGCAGCGGACGTGCGCAGCAGGTGCGCCGTTTGCGCCCGTCCGCGGCCGAACGGGGCTAGGGGCACGACCCCATGCCAATTTTATTTCATACTCCTCTGAGGAGCTTACCACCCTCCAAGGCCATTGGCCTCTCTCAGATTCCGTTCGTAGGCACATTATCTCACTAGGGCTTGTCCCTCCTTCCACTCCTACACGGCCGTCCTCTCTGCCTGCCTCTCTCCCTCAATGCCCTCCCCCACCCGACCCTCTTCCTCCTACTCCGTCACTATCTATTCTCTTACTTAACACCAGGTCAGCGGTCAAGCACCATCATGAGCTCTTTGTCCTGCTCGATTCTGAGAAGCCTGACTTACTGCTCTTGACCGAAACCTGGTTCTGCGATTCCTCCCTTCCCGTTCTCCTGGCTACCCTCCCCCCCTCCTACATGGCCTTACGCGCCGATCGCTCGGCAGGCAGGGTTGGCGGTGGTGTGGCGATAATCGCTCGGTCGGAACTAAATTTTCAAACCATCCCTTCCCCCCCCATTCCTTCCACTGAATTCCTTACAGTCCGCTCCCTCGCCTTCTCCCCCCCCATCACCTGTCTCCTAATGTACCGCCCTCCCCAATCTTCACCTCCGTTCTTGCCGGCATTCCAAGACCTACTGGCCAACATGGTGGTCAACTATGCATCAGTTTTGGTACTAGGGGATTTCAATTACTGGCCCTCGGACCCTTCTGAGTGCACTACCTCGAAAGAATTCACTGAGTCTCTTACATCTCTGAATTTTGTGTCGCACATCTCTGTCCCCACTCACTCTCATGGTCATATACTCGACCAGGTCTGGTCCCTCAACCTTCCAGTCTCCCCAGTGACGGTTTCCCCCTGCCCTTGGTCCGACCATGCCCTTATTTCTTTCTCCATCTCTCTCAACCCGGTATCCAAACTCCCCCACGCCAAAAACACCTGGGCACGGAATTGGAACAGAGTTGATTTTCCCACACTGACTTCTCACCTCCGGAACTCTACCCCGACCCTCTCTGGTCTTCCGTCCGACTCTCAAGCCAACACTATCAATACTTGGTTGGCTAGAGGTTGTGACTCAGTGGCTCCCCTGCGTCGCATTTCCATCCGGCGACCCAAGGAGTCTAATAGGTGGTTCAATGACCACCTAAAAGAACTAAAACTGTCCGTTCGACAGGCAGAAAGGCACTGGAGAAAAAATTACTGTCCCTCACTCAAAACTCTTTATCTTTCATCACTCGCCGATTACAAGACCGCAATCCTCGCCGCCAAAACCTCTTATTTCTCAACAAAAATAATATCTGCTGAAAATAAACCCAGGGAGATCTTCGGCATAGTGCAGGACCTGGCCTACTCCGACAGAGCTTCACCTCAAATCCCCCCATCCCAGCCTCTATGCAACCAATTAAATACTTACTTTCTCGACAAGATCGCCACCATTAAGGCCAACATCCCCCCCCTCATCTGCCTTTGTTGACCCTTCCCCTCCTACCATTCAAAACCTTCTTACCTCCATTCCTCCCCTCACTGAAGAGGTATTCCTGGAGATACTCCCCAAAGTAAAGTCTGGTTCTCCGGCAGACATCTGTCCGGCGCGGATCCTGCAACAAATCTACTCCTCTTGTCCTGAACCCCCCATTACCTTCCTTAACAGCTCCCTAGCGCAGGGAGTAGTGACCCCTGAGCTCAAATCAGCCATCATAGTGCCCATTCTAAAAAAGCCTCGCGCCGACCCTACCATCTCAGCCAACTACCGCCCCATTTCCCTGCTGCCCTACTTGGGCAAGGTGCTGGAGCGCTATGTCACCGCGGTATTCAGCACCCATGTAGAGGCCAATGGGGGACTGGCTTCCAGCCAGGCTGTCTTACGACCTAGGCACTCGACTGAATCAGTCGTGGTATCAGTCCTGGATAACCTCAGGAAGGGTATGGATAACAACAAACACCAGGCGCTGGTCCTCCTCGATCTCTCCGCCGCATTTGACACGGTAGACCACACCATCTTACTGTCCCGTGTCAAGGCGGCTGGAATTGAGGGATCAGCCCTGGTGTGGCTTTCCTCCTTCCTGAGGGACCGCACTCAGGCGGTCCGGCTAGGAGACTTCAAAACCACCTAACTCCCCGTCACGTGTGGTGTCCCCAGGGCTCTTCCTTGTCTCCCCTACTATTCAATCTTTACATCTTTCCCCTCATTTTCGCTCTTCAGCAGCTGGAGGTCACCTTGTACAATTACGCGGATGACCTCCAGCTCATCTTTGACTTATCCTCCTCTCCCCTCTCTGTCTCTAGCTTCCAGCACACCATGACAATCATCAGGGACTGGATGAACCACAACCATCTCAAGTTGAACCCGGATAAAACCGAGTTGGTTCTTACCGGGGGTTCTTCCAGTCCCTGGAACTCTCTCTTCTGGCCCCCAACCCTTGGTCCCGCCCCACTCCTTCCACCACGGTTAAAACACTGGGGGTTAAAATGAATAATCAGCTCACCCTTCACTCTCAAATCAGCTCTGTAGTTTCCTCCTGCTTCCTCACCCTCCGAACTATCCGCACTGTTGCTCGTTTCTTTTCCCCCCAGGCACTCAAAATGATCATGGCCGCTCTAGTGATATCACGGCTGGACTATGCCAACGCCCTCTACAATGGCATACCAGCATACAGTCTAAGGAGGCTTCAGATGGTCCAAAATCAAGCTGCTCGGTTGGTCTTTGGTCTCCCACGCTACCACCACTCCACACCCCTCCTCAGGGAGCTCCATTGGCTTCCTGTCAAGGAACGTTCCCTGTTTAAAACCGCCTGCATGGTTTTCCAGGCCCGTCAAGGCACCGCCCCCGCCTTTATTTCCTCATTAATAAAAGAATACGTTCCCCCCAGAGAACTTCGTTCCTCCTCCAAGTCCCTCCTTCAAATCCCACGTTTCAGACGGAAAAAGTGGGGTGGGTCCAACTTTTCTACCTTAGCCCCCACTTTCTGGAACTCCCTACCAGACCACCTTCGTGCGGCTACCCATTATGTATCCTTCCGTAAGGAACTAAAAACGTTTCTTTTTAAACAGGCCTTTCCTGTGTAACCCCCTTCCCGGCTCTACCACTGGTTCTTACTTTGTCTCTGTAGCCAATACCCTCCACTAGCGCCAAGAAACCGTTCGGTGCACGCTGCGCTTTATAAATGTTTTAAATTAGAAATTAGAAATTAACATTGGAGCATCTATATTTATAGCCACATTCACATTTTTGTCATCAAGATTCTCATCATCATATGTCAAATATTTGGATTTTGCTTGTTTCACTTTTTCACTTCGTTTGTAAGCAACCCTTCCTTCCTCAACAATATTCAGGAAAGCTTTCTCTTCAATTCTCATTTTAAATGTCAAATTATTATTAAAAGTATATTCATGTGTCAACTCAGATAATTCTAAGAAATACTCTCCCATCTCTTTTGCAGGTTTCCTTTTCTTCAATGCACCATCAATTTTCAATTTTGCAAATATCTCATCTACATTGGAGTAATGATATTCCAACTTCCCAGTCTTATAAAACATACTTGCAATTACACCACAAGTCACTCCATATGTGAGAGGAAGGTGGTGATAGGTCACCCCTTCTGACACTGATGCGGGCAATTTTACACAATCATAAACATCATCAACATTTATAGTTTTAATATACTCAAGTAATAACTTTGAAAATGTATTTTTAATGTAGTCACTAATTGACCTATCTTGATGCACCTCTGGTTTATACACATGAGTCTCCTGAACTTTTTCTTTCTCACTTTGCTTATTTGAACTCACATTAGGTTTCAATTTCATTAAATTGTCTTGGAAAGGAATAACAATAGCAAAAATTACCCATAATATTATCAACAATCCCATGCATATTGAGCAACAGCTACACCATTTTCTAAAAATAGAACATTTCGTTTTATGGTTACTTATTGCCATATTTCTATAACACAGTTTCTTCGACCTTATGTCACTCACAAGTTGTACACCACTTAATTCACTAACAAGTATTCTTCGACCTTGTGTCAGTTCTATTTTAGATTGTACTATAGTTAAGTTTTCTAACAAGTTTTCTTCGACCTAATGTCAACTCCGACCTCTTCTATATTTACAATATCTGTCTCACAGGACTTCAGATTTTTTTTACTTATTATCATATACTTTTAGCACCTATCTCTTTTCTCCAATGTTGACTTCCTTACTCACTTTTCCCAATCATCTTTGGGTTGTACAGGTTTTCTTGACTGCTATTAACGTCAACAATTGGTGGTAGGATGATGTGCGCCCACTAAGGTGATTTATACCTCTGGTTTGGATGTCTTCCTCTTTTGGGCCTTTGAATAGTCTCTATTTTCTTTCCCAGTGTTTCATTCTGGCTAGTGATCTCATTCACTTGCTCTTCTGGTTCCTTTGTTTTGTTCACTATTTTAAATCTCAATCCACTGGTTTCTTTAGGCCAATTGTCTCCTTTACAGACATTCTTAGTTTTTTGTTCTACTGTGTTATGCTCCACTCTCCAAGCTCTTTTTCTTGGGCTTTTTCTTAATGGAGTTTCGTCTGCACTGTCATCAGTTTCACTTTCAGTATCTTCAACTGTATCATTGATTATGATTTTCACAATGTCTTTGTCTTCATCAGACTCGGCTTTTTCTTCTGTTACTCGATTAGGAACACCTTTGTAACTGGTACTTGGAATTTCATCCTTATCGTGAATTACTTCCTCTTCCCCAGTCTCAGGATTTCCGTTCCTGCTTTCAGAGTTTCCAGATTGATCTTCAGTTTTCTCCTCTTCAACAGCTTTGTCTTCACTTTCTTTTGCGTCTCTACTGATATCTGTCTTTACCAATTCTCGATCTTCAAATTGATCTTCTGAATCTGGTATCTCTACAACCTCCTCTTCACCTTTACCTTCAGACGCAGAACTGGCTTCTGATACTTCCAGATGTCGACTTTCCTGTCGATCTTCAGTATCTGGAGTTTTTTCTGGTTCAGCTTCAGAAACAGAGTCAGTTGTACTTTCACCGTCGTATGGGTATTCAGGTGCAGACAAACAAATGGTGTGGCTAGCATGAACCCACCTTTTCAATCCAGCACACTTAACTGCAGTAGTACTGACCAAGATAACTTGACGTGGCTTTTGCCACCGAGGTACCAAGCAATTTCTCCTGTGATGCAATTTCACTCGAACCCAGTCTCCATGAGCTGGATTTTTCTCTTTGGAATTTGACTCAGTTCCCACCTGGTGGAGCTCAGACTTTTATAACCACAGAGATTCTATCAAAAAAGTGAATAGGTGATTTTTTATGTACAATTCTTACCATTTACAACACGGTGCTAGGCTCTCTCTTACACATGGAAAGATGGGAGCACAATGTGCTTGTTAAAATACCCCTCACACTCTAAAAAACCAGGTAGAGTCATGCTTCATCATAGGGGTCTTCCCGCCCCATTAGCATTAGCTACTACCTTGTCAAGGTAGTAGCTAATGCTCTACCACACAACCCCTTCTTAATGTTCCCAGCTGGAGAAGCTAATAAATTTGTTTTTTTCTACCAAGCCAGGGAATTTTTAAATCTTTTTTTCAATTTTTCTCACTTTTTGCACACTCACTAGTGTTAGGTCCCTACACTTTCACTGACCCATATACACCCACACATAGCCTCTTTCACATCTTAGTGCTCCCGCGTATTTCGTCTGGTCGTAGCACGCCCCGTCCCGTTATAGGGGCGGGAAGACCCCTATGATGAAGCATGACTCTACCTGGTTTTTTAGAGTGTGAGGGGTATTTTAACAAGCACATTGTGCTCCCATCTTTCCATGTGTAAGAGAGAGCCTAGCACCGTGTTGTAAATGGTAAGAATTGTACATATAAAATCACCTATTCACTTTTTTGATAGAATCTCTGTGGTTATAAAAGCTTACTTTGGAGGGTGATTCTATCAGTACCTCTACGCTTCTCCTTTTTGGTTTGGAGCACAGACTTGCCACATCAGACATATTTTTGCAGTAATCCAGTATGATGTCATTATTAATTGTCAACAACTTATCAACAGGTACATAGGCCTGCTCATCACCCTGCCCATCAAAATCTCATGTGGACTTAGCCCAGTTTTCCTGTCAGGTATGCTTCTTAGTGTCATTAAGACAAGCAGCAAGGCATCGGGCCACTTAAGTCCTGTTGCCAGAAGACACATTTTTGAAATTCTGTTTTTAATTGTTCCATTCACCTGTTCCACTACTCCTCAAGCCTCAGGTCTGTAAGCACAAAGCAGCTTCTGGCGAATGTCCAGAGCTTCACAGATCATCTGCATAAGTTCATTTTGGAAATGAGGGCCTCCGTCTGACTCAATCATCACCGGGAACCCGACACGTGGCATTATCTCATGTAAGAACAGTTTAGCACCAGTTATTCCATTGTTTCTTCTCGTGGGGAAAGTTTCCACCCATTGGGAGAACAAACATTATCACAAGAAAATACCTAAGCCTGTTACATGGGGGCAACTCTACAAAGTCCATCTGAACTCTTGAAAATGGACCACCCTCCCGTCCTATGGTTCCAAAACTTACAATAGTTCTTCTGTTTGGATTGAATTGCTGACATAACAAACATCATTAGCACAGGCTTTCAGCAATCAATCTGAACTTGGGATTATACCAAGTCTGTATAAAGAGACGAATCATAGCATCTCTACCAATGTGGGCCTGACCATGGTACATTCGGGCCACGTCTGAGATCAAGCTATCAGGCATTACTGGTCTTTCATCTTTTTAAACCCAGTTTTCATCTTCCTCTCTTTGTCTGCATCCTAATTTTAGCCAAATATCCTTTTCTTTTGCTTCTGCCTCTTCCTGTATCTGTTTCACTTCCTGCCAAGTCTCAACTCCAGTGGTTAGCATTAAAGGACTGGGAACATGTTCTTTAAACTTTTCTTGATTGATTGAAATTTGATTTTTAGCACAATGCTTTGTAATTGCATCTACATATTTGTTTCCATGGATAATGTAATCCTCACTCTTTTTATGGGCTGAACATTTCACAACAGCTATCTTCTCAGGGAAATGGATCACATCTATTAGTGTTTTCACAAATTCAGCATTCCGAATAGGTATTCCTGCTAAAGTCAAATAACCTCTTTGGGACTAGAGCTGCCCATAATCATGAACAACTCGGTAACCATATTGACTGTCAGTCACTACAGTTACTTTCACCTCTTTTCCTAATTCACATGCTCGTATCAAAGCAATTAACTCTGCTACTTGAGCAGAATGAACTCCTTTTGGATAAGATGCTTCCAACACTTCTGCCACAGTACAAACGGCATATGCAGCACTTAGAACACCGCTCTCCGTTCTCAGGCATGATCCATCCACAAACATCACAAAATCTGATTCAGGTAAAGGTTCATCTCTGATATCTGGTCTAGGTTTTGTGCAATATTCAAGAACATCCAAACATTTGTGATCAAGCTCACTTTTCACTTCAGCCTCAATGGTGTCAGGTAACAATGTCGAAGGATTAACGTTCCCACATCTGGTAATGGTCACATTCTCAGCTCCCAAAATTATTTTCTCATAATGGGTCATTCTGCTGTTGGTCATATACTGTGTCTTGTTCTAGTGAGGAGAATCTCCACAGAATGAGGTACATATACCCTCACAGGAAATCCCATCACTATTCCTTAACTTTGCTCCAGACTTACACTAGTTGCTGCTACTCCTTTCAGACAACCTAGCAAAGCTTTCGCAACAGGGTCCAAAACAGCTGAGAAATACGCAATTGGTTTTCTTAATTTTCCATGTCTCTGAACGAATACTGACAATGCACATCCTTCTCGCTCACTGCAGTACAGTTCAAATTCTTTATCATAATCCTAAAGCTGGTGCTTCACATAGCTCAGTTTTCAGCTGTTCAAATGCTTCCATCTCTGTTTTGGTCAGAACAATGGGATCTCTGATGTCTGCTTTTGTCAATCTCTGTAATGGTTTTGCAATCAATAAAAATCCACTGATCCACTGTGTACAATAACCTACCATTTCCAAGAACACTCTCACCTGTCTTTGTGTTTAAGGTGGCTGCATTCCTTGTATCATTTTGATTCTCTCTATCGTAACTTGCCTGATTCCTTTAGCAATCTTGTGAACTAGATATTGTACTTCATTTTGACAAAACTGCAATTTTGATGGAGACACTTTATGTCCCTCTTTTGCCAAATGATTCAGCAATGCTACAGTGTCAGTTACAAACGAATCCTTTGTTTTTGATTCAATCAAAAGATCATTAATGTATTGTACTAACACAGACTCTCCAGGCACGCTCACATTTTCTAATGATTTCTTCAGCAGCTGATTAAAAATTTGCAGTCTTTTTACCTGTTCACCTCCGCTGAATCCTGTCTCTGCACTGTATCTCTGCTGGTTTACACTGTATTGCAGTGGCAGTTGTGGCACCTGATTTTGCTGATTTGCTATCTGCTGTTGTTGTGGTTGCTGTTGATTTACCTCAAACTGCACCTGCGGATTCAATGATGTATTTTGTCCATTAAGTCTAGGCGGACATTTACACTATTTCTTCCAATGCCCTAACTTGCCGCAATTGAAACATGGAAATTTCTTCTTCAATTCATTGATATTCCCTACTAATTTAGGTTTACTTTTAAAACTACCTTGATTCCCTGTATTTTTACTCTCCATTTGCACCACTTGATGTTCTGCTACTTTCACTTGTGCCCACATGGCTTTCTCTTTTCATCTTTTTCTGTTTTGCATCAATTTCTTCACAGCAATATTTTGCCTGTCTCAGTACTTTATCTACTGAGCTCGATTGCCATCCTATCATGCTGTGTCTAATCATGTCTGAAATTTCTGGTCTCAAACCATTTACAAATCTATATATGAAATTACTCATGTCCTTTTCATTCAGTTCCTCATATCCACTATACTGTCTGAAAACTAACAACAATCTTTCATAGAATGAATGTACAGTTTCTTTTACCACCTGTGTGGTCCTGTCTATTTTCACCCAATCAGTTTCTTTTGGAGGTATTTTATTTTTCAGCCATACTATCACTTGTTCGTACTTTCACATTACATCTGTTGGTGGGGCTCCTGTTACTTTATCTCTGGGCTACAGATATTTTGCATTCTGTCCATAGGTCTGCTGGCACCACTATGTCAAACAGTCCATCCAACTCGATCCATAAAACATTTGACACTTTTACAAATCTGTCTACCTTTTCAATACCATTCCACTGGTTTCTCTCTCAACCTAGGAAAATCATTTGTGAATGACAATATGTCTTGTCTGCTCCAAGGAACATTTTTGAGGGGGGGTTTTCGCACTCCGACTCACCCACGAGCAGGTGTGCCCCAGGAGCATCATGGTTGATGCAGTCTCTTAATAGCGTGTGCGCTATTGCGTTGAAAGTGTGTCGTAGCAAGGTTGCAGCACTAACTCTGGACACCGGTGTTTCGGAATTCTTGTTCCTCGTCAGCAGAGTGTAGGTTTTTCGGGGTTAGCTGTGCAGGCTGCCAAGTGTTCTCAGGTATGTACCTCTCTGGCGCGGGTGCGAGCTCCAAGCTCGTCAGCTCTAGCTCGAGGGAGCCAATCAACTATGAGGGGGGGTTTCGCACTCCGACTCACCCACCAGCAGGTGTGCCCCAGGAGCATCGTGGTCGATGCAGTCTCTTAATATCGTGTGCGCTATTGCGTTGAAAGGGTGTCGTAGCAAGGTTGCAACACCAACTCTGGACACCGGTGTTTCGGAATTCTTGTTCCTCGTCAGCAGAGTGTAGGTTTTTCGGGGTTAGCTGTGCAGGCTGCCAAGTGTTCTCAGGTATGTACCTCTCTGGCGCGGGTGCGAGCTCCGAGCTCGTCAGCTCTAGCTCGAGGGAGCCAATCAACTTTGAGGGAGGGTTTTCGCACTCCGACTCACCCACCAGCAGGTGTGCCCCAGGAGCATCATGGTCGATGCAGTCTCTTAATAGCGTGTGCGCTATTGCGTTGAAAGTGTGTCGTACCAAGGTTGCAGCACCAACTCTGGACACCGGTGTTTCGTAATTCTTGTTCCTCGTCAGCAGAGTGTAGGTTTTTCGGGGTTAGCTGTGCAGGCTGCCAAGTGTTCTCAGGTATGTAACTCTCTGGCGCGGGTGCGAGCTCCGAGCTCGTCAGCTCTAGATCGAGGGAGCCAATCAACTTTGAGGGGGGGTTTTCGCACTCCGACTCACCCATCAACAGGTGTGCCCCAGGAGCATCATGGTCGATGCAGTCTCTTAATAGCGTGTGCGCTATTGCGTTGAAAGTGTGTCGTAGCAAGGTTGCAGCACCAACTCTGGACACCGGTGTTTCGGAATTCTTGTTCCTCGTCAGCAGAGTGTAGGTTTTTCGGGGTTAGCTGTGCAGGCTGCCAAGTGTTCTCAGGTATGTACCTCTCAGGCGCGGGTGCGTCATCCGAGCTCGTCAGCTCTAGCTCGAGGGAGCCAATCAACTTTGAGGGGGGGTTTTCGCACTCCGACTCACCCACCAGCAGGTGTGCCTCAGGAGCATCATGGTCGATGCAGTCTCTTAATAGCGTGTGCGCTATTGCGTTGAAAGTGTGTCGTAGCAAGGTTGCAGCACCAACTCTGGACACCGGTGTTTCGGAATTCTTGTTCCTCGTCAGCAGAGTGTAGGTTTTTCGGGGTTAGCTGTGCAGGCTGCCAAGTGTTCTCAGGTATGTACCTCTTTGGCGCGGGTGCGAGCTCCGAGCTCGTCAGCTCTAGCTCGAGGGAGCCAATCAACTTTGAGGGGGGGTTTTCGCACTCCGACTCACCCACCAGCAGGTGTGCCTCAGGAGCATCATGGTCGATGCAGTCTCTTAATAGCGTGTGCGCTATTGCGTTGAAAGTGTGTCGTAGCAAGGTTGCAGCACCAACTCTGGACACCGGTGTTTCGGAATTCTTGTTCCTCGTCAGCAGAGTGTAGGTTTTTCGGGGTTAGCTGTGCAGGCTGCCAAGTGTTCTCAGGTATGTACCTCTCTGGCGCTCCAAGGAACATGCACATATCCTCCTCCAGGTTTATCTCTCATGGGAAACTCAGTTGTCACTGTTTCCTTTTCTCTGATTGGAAAAGCTAATGTGGATTTGTCACTGTTCTCTTCTTTCTTCTTTGCCCACTTGACCCTCCATTTACTTACTTCTCTCCATTTTCGCAACAACTCAATCAAGTCTTTTAATTGTGTTAATCTCTCAGCAGTATTCATGTTCTCAATCTCTCTTTCTGCAAAATCTATTCGATATGTTTTCTGCAATGATTTTATTTCTGAAAATTCTATTCCATATTCTCTTTCCACTTCTTCCAACTGATCATACATTGTTTTGGCCTTCCATGTTATGCTTTTACATAAAAACAGGAGCTCATCATCCTGATATATTTTTAGTCTGTCTGTTCCAATAGTTGCAATTATTAATCCTTCCATGTCTACTTTTAATTTGGCTACATCCAGTACTTTTGATTCCTGCTCTTTTAATTTTAGAGTTTTAATCCAATCACTCAATTCTTTATCTGATGGTCCAACAGGTGTTTGCGTTAGATCAATTTTATCTACACTTCTCTCTGGGGTTACAGAGTCAGATTCTGCACCCATCGGGTATCTGCATAATGAATTCTGATTAAAAGTAAATTCAGGTGGATTCACATTTATATTCCGCCTTATTTCTGACAAATCAGGATAAATATTCTCTTTTACTTTCTGCAGACTCTGTTGCAATGGAATGGTTAAACTTGGCTCTTTTATTCTTTGATTTTCGAATACTGGTATTACAGGTCCTATTGTCACTGGGAAAGTTACTGCTTCCATATTCTTCGTAAGATTTTGGATCAATTCATGTGCAGAACGTTCATAATCAGAAATATCTGGCTGTATATTACTTTGTTTTTCTGTACTTAGCACAGTTCTGTGTGAATCATTGGTGTGTACAGGAGTACCTGTAATTCTAGCCTCCCCAATCGGTGTACTTGGAATATATCTCGTTTCTACTCTTTCAGGGAATTCTCGGAAATTTGATGGTTGTCACTGAGTTTCACTAACTCTCTTATCTGCTATTGGAGCATTCGGGGTAGTCCATAAAGAACCTGGCTGTTATGGTGGCGGTCTCCTATTTAATATTTCCTCCAGTACAGCATCCTCTGATTCACTTTCACCATAACCTTGGTTCCCTGTCTCCACATTCTTTTTCTTTTCCGTACATTTCCGTCCTTCATATTCTTCCTCTAGTCTAACTGGATACATGCCATCACACATGTTACCATTTCTCCATCTACGCATTCTGCTCTTATGTGTTTCTCCCCATAAATCTCAACCTCTACCTCTTGGTCTGATATGCCTGCTTAACCTCTCGCTTTCCAGTTCATGCATCTCATCTTACCATTTGACCAATGCTTCAAGTTGAGTCGGTCTAGGTCTCGGTTCAAGCTTCATCATTCTGTCTCTCAGATTTCTCAGAATTTCCAAATCAAATGATCCTCCTTCTGGAAAAGCTAATACACCATCATCTTTGGTATACCGTACCCAATTCTCCACCCAAACACACTTATGGTAACCATATTTCGACATCATATGAGAAGCAGGTGTTTTTGGTGAAGGAAGTATTTTTCCCTCTCTCGTAACTACCTCTTTGTCTTTTACAAACATGTTTTTCAACTTCTTAAACCATGAAGGTTTCTTCTTGTCTTCGTCATAATAGTAATAAGACTTTTTTCTGGTAATTCTCTGTCATTCAAAAGATCTCGCACTTCCCTGTTCGCTGTTCCGTAACACCGACCTATCACAGCGCGGTTTGTACTAGCACACCAATTAGAACAAGATACGTCACTGTTGTGCTCAACCAATAGCTCTCGCTGTTTTCCGTGATGCACCAATCAGCTCCTACTCTGTCTTGGTCACGAGGACCAATCCCAGCGCGACACTTTGACGTCACAACCGCTCCGGGTTCTGCAGCGCCAACTAACCCGTCCTTTACAGGATTTTTCAAGAAGCCATATTTACATCATATTTTACAAAATCAGTTACAAACTTTACAGAAAACAATACCATTTGCCGGTTTTGCTAATAAAGTGATAGAAATTTTCAATCACACAAGTATTCCTTAACTGGAGTAGATGACGCTTACCTCCTCCGAATTTTTAGACTCATCGATAAAGTAGCACTACCCTCTACCTTACCCTTCTCTCAGGCAATAACGAACTTGTTTCTCCAGGAAAGCACATACAGAGATCTTTTTCACCTCCTTAGAGACAATCCCAGAGTTTCACCAGAATGCGTATTGCAATTTCATTTGCACACGTTCATACAGAAATCCCTATTCATATCCACATGAACTCTGTATCACCAGTAGGCAGCGCTTACCTCTAGCCCACCACAGAATTCCTCTATTGTTAGTAAAGTAGACGCCACTCCTTTAACCTTCTATCAAGCCTGGGTTAAGTCCTACTACTCTCCCAGCAGTAAGTTTTAATCAGGATACGCAATGATCCATGTGCTTGAAGGCTTAGATTTTATAGACTGTCCTCACTATACATTTTTCCTTTCACACCTAATGTCCCTAAACAGTGATATACGACAATACCACCGCAGTATTCAACGATACTCATTTTTTGAAACAATGCACTGTGCGACTTTACTTGCCACACTTCCTCTGCTTGCAGACAAAGGCACTCGCTTCACACAACACTTGGAAGCCTTTTCAGGACTACATATAACGTAATACAAACTCAACAGATGTTAGTCATAATTCTGTACATTAAATTCTATATAGTACTTTATACATAACCCTAGCTAATTTCTTTAGCAACCACTACTCTGCTACCAAGATATAACTGCTACAGCGGTACTCCAAAAATCATTTTAATCAACACTTACCATTTCCCTGAAACCTCAGAACACACATTCATTCGTCAGTGGGGCACATAACACTGCACACTTACTATTTTCACTTAACTCAGTTTCACGGTTTTGGTGAAAACGCAAAGGAGTAATGCTGTAAGATTTCGCAGAGTGTCTAAAACTATTTAATCAGTTACTATTTACACCTACAGTTTTATACGCTTTACCATGGTTTAAATCAAACATGAATTGTATTCAGACACACCACCATAGTGGCAATGGATCTGCTAGAAAGAAAATTAGGTGTAGGAAAATCACAAGACCAGCTTTTAATATTCAATTTTCCCAATTTTATTAAAAGCAAAACTTTAATATGTCTGACATTTCGGCTTTAATTAATTCTTTATTCAGTAAAATCTTAAACTTTATTTTAAAAAATGATTATTTTATTCAGAGCTAAGAAAATAGTAATTTAATTAAAGATCAGTTAAAAGTTTAGCAAAGAACAGATAGTTCCAAATTCATTCTCTCCTAACATCCCTAACTAACACCCTCATCTTATCCTTTCAGTCCTGCAAGGAAACAATAAATAGGAACTGTGCAGAGTCCTGAGCAGGAACAGAACAGAGTGCTCTGCAGGATCCGTACAGAGTTCTGCGCAGGAACAGTACAGAGTACAGGAACAGTACAGTGTGTGGTGCAGGAACAGTACAGAGTGCTATCTGGAACAGTACTTGAGAGCTAAGTATGAGCAGCACAGAGGGTTGCACAGAAACAGTACAGAGTGCATGAACAGTGCAGAGTGTAGTGTAGGAAAAATGCAGAGTGCTGCACAGGAACAGCACAGAGTGCTTTGCAGGAAGCGTACAGAGTGCTGCGCAGGAACAGTACAGAGTGTGGTGCAGGAACAGTACAGAGTGCTATCAGGAACAGTACTGAGAGCTCAGTATGAGCAACACAGAGGGTTGCACAGAAACAGTACAGCGCGCAGGAACAGTGCAGAGTCAGAACAGGAACAGTACAGCGAGTTGTGCATGAACAGTACAGAGTGCAATGCAGGAAAAGTACAACGTGTTGTGTAGGAACAGTGCAGAGTGCTGCACAGGAAACGGAACAGAGTGCTGTGCAGGGACAGTACAGAGTGCTGTACAAGAACAGAACAGAGTGCTGTGCAGGGAAAGTACAGAGTGCTCTGCAGGAACAGTACAGGGTGCTGTACAAGAACAGTACAGAGAGCTAAGTATGAGCAACACAGAGTGTTGCACAAAAACAGTAAGAGTGCAGGAACAGTACAGAGTGCTGAAAAGGAACATTACAGAGAGTTGTGCATGAACAGTACAGAGTGCTATGCAGAAAAAGTATAACATAGTATGTATGAACAGTACAGAGTCCTGTGCAGGAACAGTACAGAGTGCTGTGCATGAGCAGTACAGTGTGTTACACAGAAACAGTACTGAGTGCAGAAACACTACAGAGTGAAGTGGAGAAGTGTGGCTCAATGGTTAGAGGAGGCATACCCGGAAGCTGAGGTCAGACCCGGGACCAGGGTTCAATTCCCGACGCGGCAGGGTCTGAGCCCAAGTGTCCACGGACTCAATAATTCTCACTTCGGTGCCTACTCTAATCACGGGTTCACACTCTGCAACTCTGGGCAATAGCTTGTTTAATCTCCACTATGGCCCCCCACGGCGGGATGCCTGGGTTTCACCTTGGGGATGCCCAGTACAGGTTATCTCAAAGGGAAAAGCCAGGAGGGGTTTCCCAATGCAAGCGCCGGGACACCCCATTGGGGTAGCCGTGCGCTATATAAGATACACAAAAAAAAGAGTGCTGAACAGGAACAGCACAGAGTTTTGTGCAGGAACTGTACAGAGTGCTTGAAACAGGAGGGTGCTGTGCCGGAACAGTATAGATTACTGCACAGGAACAGGACAGAGTGTTGTGCATGGGCAGTACAGAGTACAGGAACAGTACAGAGTGCTGAACAGGAAGAGTATAGAGTGCTGTCCACGAACAGTACCGAGTGCAGGGACAGTACAGAGCGCAGGAACAGTACAGAGTGCTGAGCAGGAACAGCACAGAGTGCTCTACAGAACGGAAAATGGAAACATCTCAGTTTGTCACAGGTGGAAAAGAAGAATGTTCTACAAATACCATCTGGAAGAAACTGGATTATTATTTGAGATGGGCAACTGCTCACTCAAGGAATAATTTCAACTCTTGTCAGTACTAACGTTAACTGAGCACCGCCTGCTGGAATCTATAGTACAAAGCAGGCAGGCTTAGCTTAGGGAATAACTTAAAGTATCTTACATCCAGGAATCGATCTGCAATCCGACAGAACTTCGAGAGGAAATCGGGAAAGCGACTACTTCTAAGCAAAATCAGGGGTTTTATACACTAATTTCCTAACTTAATCTATCTAAAAAGTATCTAACATCACCATTAGGTTCTGATTGGACAATTTGGGATGGGTGAGCATTTCCTCATCATTACAGCATGATATTCACGGTGAATCAGCAAAACCATAATGCAGTATTGTTTAGGACAGTCTTTGGCCTGGTCACTTCCTTGACTCACAACGTTGCACTATATTCCCACGTTCAGATCACTTGTCCGTCCATGCTTTGACAATCATCCTGACTTCAGGGCAAAGCAGCCTTGATCTTCCCATCCGAGTACAGGCAGATCACTCTCGTTGGCAGGCTTTGGGCACGCATGCGCAGTCCAGCACTTGCTCACAGTTAGCCAGAGTAACCCGATTTTGTAGGCCTCAGAGGCCGCTTTTGGAACTATCATAGAAACAAACACAAATTCATGTTAAATATGGAACTAAAGCCCTTCTGTTTACCTCCCACCATACTAATGTTTCCCTACTAGTTATTACCTAGCAGGTAAGCCACATAAATGCGTTTTATACTTACATATCCGATGACTTTTCAGCACAATAGCGTGTACAATAAGCACATTCATATTGCGTTTATTCATATTTAAGCTGTGCATTAGTTCACTTTACAATAACAATACAAATTAGTTAATTATATTGCTTCATGCAAGCAAAAATTAGTATTCCCACGTGTTCATGGATGTGCATCTTATACTATTTGTTGATTAATACACCATAACACACCATTAGTACATGTTAATGTTATGGAACATTGATTTCACAAGGGGTGCACAAAATGTTGTTTTGCCACCTTGCTCCATCAGCAGATCCCACCCCAAGCACCAGTTCATCCAGAGGGAAGGGTGAAAGGCAGCCTTAACCTCCCTCAGAAATCCAGATGGTTGCTCTGTGGCATGTTGGTTCATTCAGTCCCCATGTGCACGTCTCTCCACGGAGGATCATAACAAGAGTGCAATGCAGGAAAAGTACCAAGTGTTGTGTAGAAATAGTGCAAAGTCCTGTGCAGGAACAGTACAGAGTGCTTGGAACAGTGCACGGTGTTGTGTAGGAACAGTGCAGAGTGCTGCACAGGAACGGAACAGAGTGCTGTGCAGGGACAGTACAGAGTGCTCTGCAGGAACAGTACTGAGAGCTAAGTATGAGCAATACAGAGTGTTGCACAAAAACAGTACAGAGTGCAGGAACAGGAACATTACAGAGAGTTGTACATGAACAGTACAGAGTGCTATGCAGAAAAAGTATAACATGGTGTGTAGGAACAGTACAAAGTCCTGTGCATGAGCAGTACCGTGTGTTACACAGAAACAGTACTGAGTGCTGAACAGGAACAGCACAGAGTGTTGTGCAGGAACTGTTCAGAGTGCTTGGAACAGGAAGGTGCTGTGCAGGAACAGTATAGATTACTGCACAGGAACAGGACAGAGTGCAGGAACAGTACAGAGTATTGAACAGGAAGAGTACAGAGTGCTGTTCACGAACAGTACCGAGTGCAGGGACAGTACAGAGTGCTGAACAGGAACAGCAAGAGTGCTCTACAAAGGAAAAGGGAAACATCTCAGTTTGACACAGGTGGAAAAGAAGAATGTTCTACAAATACCATCTGGAAGAAACTGGATTATTATTTGAGATGGGCAACTGCTCACTCAAGGAATAATTATAACTCTTGTCAGTACTAACGTTAACTGAGCACCGCCTGCTGGAATCTATAGTACAAAGCAGGCTGGCTTAGCTTAGGGAATGGCTAAAGTAAATATGCAAACCTGAAAGAGTAATGAAGTCAAAACATCAAACAATAAAATCCGAAACAGAATAAGTAAATTCGAGTAAGTGTGATACTGAAAGGACAACACTTCAATAAGATATACATTTTTAAAGATTTGAGAAAAAATAGCCAATGCTTGCAATAACATGAGCCATAGACATTGGGTGTTAGGCAGAGGCCAACAGCTGGGTCCAATCCTAGTCCAATTGCCACTAGTCAGCTGAGTATGCTCAAGAAAAGGCCACTTGCAGCATTTTTTCTCCCTGTAGCCACAAAGAAGGTCAGCCAAGTAGCTCTTGAAGGCCACTCCTATGTCAGGGTTACAAGAGGGGACAGGGCCAGTCCTTCATGACTCCTCTCAGGTCACTGACTAAACGGCAGATGTATATAATGTACAAATTCTAGTAGTAGACACTCCGCTAAAATCCAGCAGCTCTTCTTGCTGGTTTCTTCACTGAATCCTCAGAGTAGGGCGTATGTGTGACGAAATGACTCGCAGTGTTATGGGCCCCACTGGTGAGTAATGCGTGAATGGTTTCTCTGGGGATGAGGTGATGGTTTCTAGGATATTTCTAGAGCTGCGCTGCATCATCATCAAGGAGTCACTACGCACCTCTTAAAAAGGTAAATATCATGCTTTTTTAAGGCATTAGTTTTAGAACGGTTCAGGCAAATTTACAAGAAAATGTCATAGTGTGGAATTGCGCCAAATTTGGCATTGTCAAAACACAGTAATGCGCTGTATTCACACTTTTCTGTTTCCCCTGCGCTAGTGGAAAAAAAGCTGCTTAGCACCATCCAGGCACCCTGCCGCCACATTGCAAGGGTGCCTGCACTGCAGGGACGATTGTTTATGTTCAGGAAGAGACGCATTCCTCCACATAAACAATTTACAATGGCAATTTGCAGGAAAAAACAAGAAAAAATGAATACTTTTTCCTCGTTGCACCATTTTAGCACCTGGTATTCCATTGCGTTTTTGGCACTGCCTCAGCCTTGTAAATCTGGGGAAGAATAAAAAAGTAACATGTGTTGTGGTGGAACGCCCACTGCAACACCCATTCCACGCCCTCCGGGCAGAGTACTTAGGCGGGAAGGGGTATACTGAAAAGGTGGTGGTAAGCCACGCAAAGTAGCTTTGCTCCACCTTGTAAATATGGAAAATGTTGCTGCGCCACTGGAGCGTCAAATAAAAGTGACGCTTCAGTGGTGGTGAGGGCTTGTAAATATGCCTCAATGATATTTCTTCTGAAAAACAAAAAGTGATAAATTGAGTCATTTTAAGATAACGTCTTTCGCAAATTGAGGGATTGTACGTTTAATAAGAGCATCAGTCGGGGATAGCAAGATTTATTTTTAGTGTCTGAGCTCTAAGTGGGTTTCATTGTTTCATTTGTATCCATCGTCATAATGTTTTACCTATGAAGACATACAAATTTCAATGTCTAACTTATAAAAGCAGCAGTACTTAGATTTACTTCTGAACTCCTACTAAAATCTACACACAGCAGGAAGCAACAAACATACGTGCAAAACAATGTTAAAATTGGAAAAGTAGGGGGCGTGGCCAAGATGGCGTCGGAGTAGGACGCACTTCTGAGCCTCTCCGACGCCGCGCCGAAAAAAGCAACTTATAGCGGGGTCCCGGGAGTGCTGCAAGGCGCTCCACGAACAGTGACGGCTGGCGGAGTGCTCCGGTACCGCCGAAGAGACGATTTGGGTCCTGCGGCGCCTTTGAGAGCGGGTCCGAGCGGCGGCCTGTGAAGCCGCGGCCTCGCGTGCTGGAGGGGCCGGCCTCGGCCTGAGCGGCGCCTGGCCCTTATCGGGCCCGACCAGTGCTGGCGACCCCGGCTCGGGTCGGACGGGAGCGGGACGCACCTACCTACGGGGCCGCTGAGCGCAGGTGCTGTGAGAAGGGACGCATCGGCAGTGCCGGCGGAGCGGGGCCGTGGACGGATGAGCTGAGCACCAACGGGGGCGGACCAGCCGGGAGAGCGTTTGCTGCCCCCGCCACCAGAGCACAGCGGAGGTGAGCCGGAGTGACTGTGGGGAGGCCGGAATCGGCGGAGGAGTGCAGGGCATCGCAGCAACGGAGGACCTGGGCCTGGGGCAGACCAGGAGCGACGTCTTGGCCTTGAAGAGGCGGGAGCTTGACCGGCGGCGCCGGGGGAGCTCTCTCGGCCTCCCTGCAGTCTGTGATCGGGGTGGGACCCCCCTGGAAATTGCTGGGACTTGACCGGAGGAGCTCTTTGAACGGTCCGAGTGACCGGGACGCTTAGCTGCCTGAGGTGGGCGGACCCGCCGAGCAAGCCTGCGACGCCATCTTTGAGAGTCCCTGTGTGGCGCTCGGCCTTGCCATCTCCCCACGCCTGCGGTTGATTGACCATTGGGCCTGTGGTGCTGCCTCTTGCACCCGGACTTAGAGGAGGGGCCATAGCTGGAGAGCACGGAGATCGGGTGGTGGGGTGCCGAGATCGTCGCTCACCGAGAGGAGGACTCTCCCTGCGACGGCCCGCGTGGTCCTGCAAGCTTTGGGGGTGGGTGCCTCACCGCCCACTGTCTACCCCGGGGGTTGGGAAGACCCTTGGACACTCGAGCGCCGGCGAGTAGTGGAGGCCCTGTGGGTAGGAGGCCGCATTACCGACGAGGCGTGCCTGCATGAACTCAGGGGGAGACGAGCAGCACCACTGACAGGAGTCCCGGCGCGGTGAGTCCCTACCCTGTGACTTATCCTCCAGACTGCGCCTACCGAGAGGCTAGTGGTAGGCGTGCGGAAGCAGTTCACAGCCATGTCCAATTCACAATGCAGAGGGGGGAATAAGGGGAAGGAGGGGGCCCCCAAGTCATCGCAGCAACCTGCGTCGCCAGGAGCCAGCAGTTCCTCAAAACAGTCAGACGATGAGGCACCGGCTACTAAAGCATTCATGAAGGAGCTCTTCGCTACCATCAAGGAGGACATTACCGAACTCCGTACACAGCTGGCCTCGGACCTCAGGGAAGTGCGGAGGGACGTAGATGGGATTGGCGAGAGGGTGGCGACGATGGAGGACCATGACCTTAGCATGGCGAATGATGTTCACCAGCTCCAGCAAGACATCATATGTCTCACGGAGCAGAATCTGGATTTGCAGACCCACGCAGAGGATTTGGAGAATCGCTCCAGAAGGAACAACATTCGTATTAAAGCGGTGCCGTGGGACGGTGAAGCGGGGGACCTGCGTGGGTACGTCCAAGCCTTGTTTCTTCAGATCCTGGAGGATGAAGAGGTGCGTGATATCCAGATGGACAGAGTGCATAGAGTGGGGCTGCCCAGGAGGGGTGGGGGCCCGCCGCCGGATATCCTCGTCTGTGTGCATGACTTTCAAGTGAAGAAGAAGATATTGAGGAAAGCTAGAACCATTTCCTCGTTGCAATTTAGAGGCCATCGCCCCCAGCTTTACCAGGACCTAGCGGCGACGACCTTGCAGAAGCAAAGGGACTTCCGGCCTGTAACCGCCTTTCTCCGGGAGCGCGGAGTATCCTACTCCTGGGGCCACCCTTTCCGGATCATCTTTCGATGGGAGAATAGGCTGAGACAGATCAATTCCCTGCAGGAAGCGAAGGATCTACTGGGTATCGAAGAGACGGAACCATCGCAGGAGGCACGTGGCTCCCCATTTCGAAGGCGGCGACGCTCTTCCTCGTGGCACAGGGTGGGCCCGTCCCCGGAGCGGCGACGACCGGACTCAGCGGCTAGTGTGCAGGAGAGAGGAGCCGCAGTGGACTCAGTGGCTTCCGCCACCATGACGGACTCACAGATGAGCTCTGGAGCAGCATGACCCCACATTCGTGGAATGGCGTCGGAGGGGCTCTTGGCCTGAGTTCCTCGGGGTACTAAGGTACTTTTTTTGAGAAGACACCCCGGATTTTGGACCTGGGGGTCCCCAGGTGGACACCCCTGCCCCAACCACAGTCCAGCGGGGGACTTTTGATCCATGACCTGCTGGAACTGAAGACTGCGAGGTTCAGGTTCAGTGCCTTGAGTTGCATTTTGTTGTTCTTTGTTCCTGGGGGGGTGGGAGGGGGGATTGTCGGCGCTCTGAATATGGGTGTCATGGCGGGATGTTTTGGGTTGGGGTTGGGAGTTCGGGGGTGGCGGCGGCATTGTGTGACGAGTGTGTGTTGACAGGGCCTTTGTCGATATTTCCCTCTGTGTTTTGTATATGGTTTTGGGATCTGCCTTCGTTGACCCTTGCGAGCCTTGGGACTGTGGATGCCTCACGAAACTTGCGGAGTGGCCGGGCGGGCCTCCTGGGTTGGCTGTGGCTGGGCTTCTTCCCTAGAGTTCCCATGTTTGTTTATCTTCCCTGGGCTTGGTTTGTGGAGCGTGTGCGAGGTCGGAGCGGGCACCGTGGTTGTTCGGCTGTGAGCATGGCGTGGAATCTGTGTAAGCTCTTATGCCTGTCAGCGTAGGGACTTGGAATGTAAAGGGCCTTAACTCCCCGCAGAAGAGGCAGAAGCTCTGGAAGTACATCATAGATCACCATTTGGATGTAGTGGCCCTCCAGGAGACCCACCTGGCTAGGAAGGATGAGTTGAGGCTTCGGCACCGGCAGTTCCCCCTTATCTACAGGGCCTCTGCAGCCACGAAGCATAGAGGGGTGGCCCTACTCTTTCGAGCTTCCCTGCATTTTCAGCCCATGGGTGTGAGTGTGGATAGGGACGGCCGTTGGCTACTGGTGAAGGGACTGTTGCGGGGCCGCCTGTGTACTTTTGCTGTATTGTATGCCCCTAATGCGGGACAGAATGGCTTTCTGCAGGATCTACTGGACAGGATGGGGGACTTTGTGGAGGGTCATTTACTCTTATTGGCGATTTCAATATGGTGTGGGACAGGGGTCTGGATAGCTCTGGGGGCCGCAGGGCAGACACAGGCGTCTTCTCAGACGAAACTAAACAGCAGTTGGGAGACCTGGGGCTGATTGACAGTTGGCGCTTTCTCCACACACAGACCAGAGATTACACTTTTTTTTCCAACGTACATCACTCGTACTCCCGCATTGATTATATCTTGCTTAGTCAGGCCCTTCAAGGGGATATACAATTATCAAGTATTTTTCCACTCTCGCTATCAGATCATAGCCTTGTAGTTCTGGGACTGCACTGGGCCACCGGGGGGGATGGTTGGCGTAAGTGGTATTTCCCGGCAGCTCTGGTGCGAGACGAGGCATCGTGTAAGGCCCTTCGTAAGGCGATTGGTGATTTTTTCCTCCTTAACCCGCCCTCAGACACGTTGGTGTATACCACATGGGACACGTGCAAGGCCTCCCTGCGGGGCACGTGCCTCGCCCTCAACGCGAACCTGAATAAACTACGGCGCGAGGAGAGGGAGGCTCTGGAATTGGAATTGGCTAACTTGGAACAGGCCCACAAGGCGAACCCCTCCAGGGTGACCCTACGCCCCCTGACGGCGGTCCGAGGGAAACTGAGGGCCCATTATAATAATAGGGCGGAATTTACTCTTTTGCGACTTAGACGTACCTCCTACTCCCAGGGCAACAAGATCGGGCGTCACCTGGCCCGGCAACTCCGGGACAAACGCGAGAAGGACTATATCGGGGGTATTCGCGATCAAGCGGGCTCTGTTCAACATAGGGACGTGGACAAGGCAGCCATATTCGGGCGCTTTTATGCGACACTCTACTCGAGTGACGCTCTCGATCCCGACGCACAATCCAAATTCCTGGAGGGCCTGTCTCTCCCGAAGTTTTCCAGGGAATGGAACGAGTTACTATCCTCCCCCATCACTCGAGAAGAAATCTTGGATGCCATTAAAGGCCTGAAGCTGCACAAGGCCCCCGGGCCTGACGGCTACACGGCCCTCTTCTACAAAACGTTTGCTTCTGAAGTATGCGACTACCTGGTCTCCCTTTTCAACGCAATGGCGGTTGATGGCAGGACCACGGATTCTATGGCTGAAGCATTGATCAGTATTATTCCCAAACCGGGGAAGGATCCTACCCTTTGTACTTCCTACCGCCCGATAGCGCTTCTCAATCTGGACGCCAAACTGTATTCTTCTATCTTGGCGGGTAGGCTGCAGGACCTGATGCCTGCCCTGATCCATCCTGATCAATCAGGATTTATTAAAGGCAGACAGACCCACGATAACCTGCGCCGCGTCATACACCTTATCGAAAAGGCGGAGCGATTCCGCATACCCGCGGTGCTAGTAGGGCTCGATGCAGAGAAGGCTTTCGACCGCGTCGACTGGGGGGTTTTGCACCAGACTCTAATAGCTTTCGGTTTCTCGCCTGCTTTCGTGAAGATGATTGAGGCCAACTACAGTGGGCCCACATCCCGTGTGCTGGTCAATGGCCATAGATCCACGAGTTTTCGCCATTTCAGAGGGACGCGCCAGGGATGTCCCCTCTCACCCCTTCTCTTTGCTCTGAGTATTGAGCCATTAGCATTAGCGGTGCGGGATAATGAGAGGATTCTAGGACTTCCCTTTACGGGCGAGCAGCACAAGATCTCGCTCTTTGCGGACGATGTCCTGCTGTCTATCAGAGCGCCGGCGCTGTCGCTGCCACATGTCCACTCAGTGCTCTCTGCCTACGAGGAGGTGGTGGGTTTCAAGGTTAATTTCGATAAATCCTACATTCTAAACCTGACCCTCTCGGCGGGGGAGGTACAGATGACCAGGTTGCTCACACCGCTTGCTTGGGCGTCGGAGTCCTTGCTCTACTTGGGCGTGCGGTTGACTTCCACCGTGAGTGCCCTGTTCCACGCTAACTTCCCTCCGATGTTATCCTCCGTAAGAACTGAGCTGGAACGTTGGAAGCCTAAATTCATCTTGTGGCTGGGCAGGATACACGCCCTTAAAATGGTGGTCCTTCCCAAACTGTTGTACTTATTTCAGGCCTTACCTATTCCGATAGGGCTAGACTACTTCCGCCGATTGAAGACCATGATGCTAAGATATGTCTGGCAGGGTGGCCGAGCACGGCTTCCATTCTACATTCTGAGGCGCCCACGCTTAGAGGGGGGGGTTGGCTTTCCGGACATGCATTTATATTACAAAGCTGCCCAACTGAGGGTCATCATGGAGTGGTCCCAACAGAAGTCGGAAAAGCACTGGCTCCACATGGATCGTAGCGTTGCGGGCCGCTCCATCTGGGATCTGGCCTGGAAGCCTAAGGCAGACCGCCCCAAGAATGCTTACATTAGCACCCCCACGAGCACGGTGCTGAAGGTATGGGACACGGTGAGCGGTGACGACCGATGGACCACGTTCCCGTCCCCATTCACCCCAATTCACTTCAATCCGGCTTTTCCCCCATTCCTGGCGGAGGGTCCCTTTGACGCTTGGAGGGAGGGTGGCTGTAGAGCCCTCACCCACTTGTTCCATAGCATCGAACCCCTCACTTTCCACAACTGTATGAGGGACTATGGTGTCCTCCCGACAGAACGCTTCAGACATCTCCAACTCCTGCATTGGGCGACGTCGCCTGCTGTAGTAGACGCGGCTACCAGACCCTTGTCGAAATTTGAGTCCTTCCTTCTTCACACTTCTACCATGAGGGGTACGATTTCTTTCCTGTACAAACTGTTATTAGACTCTGCCGTGTCGCCGCGTCCACGATATCAAGACCATTGGGAATCCACACTGGGGAGGGACATTTCTGCTACCGAATGGCGGGCCTTATGGAGAGATGTGACGACGCACAATCACTCTACTGACCTCAGAGAAGCACATATGAAACTCATCTTTGATTGGTACCTATACCCCTCCAAATTACACCGCATATTCCCGGCTACTTCGGATAGGTGTTGGCGGGGCTGTGGGATGTTGGGAGACTTTAAGCATATATGGTGGGACTGCCCCACCATCCAGCCGTTTTGGGCTGAGATTCTGTCCCACATTAGAGACATCTTGGGTTACCCGATTCCGAACTCCATGGACTTTGTCCTATTAGGACTTAGGGACCCGCTGCTTGAACACCAGACTAGGGCGGATAAGCGTGTTATGTGGTTGTGTTTGGGTGCGGCCAAGTTGACTCTAGCGGCAGCGTGGAAGTCCCCGTCTACCCCAGCTATTTCCCTGTGGCATGCCCGACTGTGGCGTCTGTTGAGCATGGAACGCCTCTCTGACATTTTCCTGGGGAACTTTAAGAACTTTACGTACAATTGGGGCTCGCTAGTGAGATTTCTGTCCCGGGGTTTGCCTTCGGCTGTATGCCCGTCAACGCTGCGATCTCTCCATCTCTTCCGGATTTGATCTCAAGAATGTCTGTACTGCATGCTATGATTGCTGGTCGTCGCCACTGGGGGGAGGGTGATGTTGGGGAGGGACGAGGGTGGGGGATAGTTGGGGTGCTTGTCTTGTGTTCTTCTTCCTTCTTTCTCTCTCGCTGCGACTAGCTATGCCTAGGGAGGGCTACTGGACCATGAGCGGAGTTTGGGTGGTTCTCTCGATCCGAGGGTGCCTATATTGGACTAGAATCTCTATTGCCTGCGGACTATGGAGCCCTATCGCCCTTCCTCTTTGGATGAGCCCCTCCCCTTTTTTTGCGCCCCCTGTGTGGGGTTTCGTGGCAGTGTGTCGCCTATCTTTTCCTTCCCTTTCTGTTTCCCCTCCTACTGTCTCCCACCCCCTTTCTATTTTCAACTGATATACTGCAAAATAAAAATTTTACAAAAAAAAATTGGAAAAGTAGGCTAAAATAAGAGGTCCCCTTTTGATTTTACCAATGCTTGTTCATCATGGCAAAATCTATTAAATAGTTACAGCTGCTGCTAAAAAATGCACTGGCAAAATAAATAGTATATACATTAACCTGTGTCCTCACGCAGGTGGGTGCACACACCTATGTCAAGTTTGATGGAAGCATTTTTTTTCTTTTCATTTGCAGTTCCAAGAAGACAGAAACCCATCTTGGAGCAGTAAATGAAAATATATATAAAAAAGAGGATGAAAGCGCACAATGTAGAATAGAGTGCCATGGCAGCACATTGATACTGCTGAGCCCTCTGAGAGATGAATGGAAATAAAACAAATAGGTTACAGCCCTCTGGCCTGTGTTTAGGGGGAGGTGGTGATGTCATCAAGGGTGCGACTCCGGACTCAGACTGTGGCTTCTGCCTGGCTTTACCGACGCGCCTTGAGGCCAACTCTAGGCGCTTTGGGGGCAGCGATGGGTGTTCTTGGGCCTGTAAACCCCAGTGCAGAGGCACTTGTCAGTCGGCCCTATTGCACCATTCATTTCACCATCAGCTGATGACGTCAGGGCGGTCATTTCCGGTGGCTTTACCTTTCTTTCTTTAACTTCAGTGAGAGGATTAGTGTGACAGTCATGCTGGATGCTTGGGTGAGCTGGAGGAAAGCGGTGCAGAGTTCAGATTTTCTAGCACACAATGTAAATATGTGCAAATGTACTGTGCACGTGCTTCAGGATATAACAAGCATTAAAAAATGCAATAGGATTTGCCTTTCATTAAGTGAGAGCCATTTGCTTTGCTATACAATACCATTAACAAAGCAAATGTTTTTAACTTATTCAGAGGCAAGATCTATTGCATTTCAATGCTTGTTTGTTTGTGAATACCTAAATCAATGCATTCTCTAAGTTGATTATTTTTCTTGTGCACTACTACCACTAGAGAAAGCCAAATAGAGGACTCAATAGGTTCAATTATACCTCTATCACATAGCACCACAAGTTCTTTTTCTAAGTCCTCCCTCACTCTGAAACGGATACTCCTTAACTTATGTTTGATTAGAAATGCTCCTTCTTTTACCTTAATTCTATGTTTGAAACCCTTAATTTTTCCCAATTCACCTGAAAAAACCTTGGGGTAATTATATAACGGTTTTCAACGAGGGTAGTATCACGTGTAGCCAAAATATGTTCTTTGGCACCAGTCTATAACATGATATCTAATAGGCCTTGGTGGAACCACTAAGTATGCTCATTCCTTTGATTGTAACATAAACCTTTCCCTGAATACTTCTACTATAAATTCCAAAACATCTTCAAAATAACCAATCGATTTTACGACCTTCTTAACAAACCGGTGCACATTCTGGGGGCATCAACTCTCTATCTTTCACTTGGCAGAAAATAATTCTTACCAAGTGGCATAATTTGTTTTTACCCACAATTATATTGACATAAGGATCCACACACTCTCCTGTTCTTACAGTATCGTCACTAACATCCAACACCATGTCCCTCATGTCCTAAATCATGTCTTCTACTTCATTGTTACTGTTGTCTTTATCAAAGCCTACTTTCACTTTATTTTTTTTTGTCCCTGCACACCTTCGCAAAATGTCCAAGCTTGCCACAAGACCTACGTACAACATTTTTTTAACTGGACAGGGTATTCCACTCTTACTGTGAGTAGAGTTGCCACATCTAAAATAAAGGTCTGTTTGTTTGAAACACATTTTCTGCAAACTATTGTTTTTTCCTTCTTGGAGTGTTTGAAACAAGACTTACTGGAGCAACTGTTTCTACTGCTTTACCATCAAAATCTTTTATAGATATCTGTGCTGTTTCTATACTTTTGGCTACTCTTACAGATTTTTCCAGAGAAGGATTCTAATGCCTAATGAACTGATCACGCACCAATTTATCACTACAATTTTCAAAATGACATTCTGCCATTACTTTCCTTAATACACTGAAGTAAGTGTCTATATCTTCTTCAACCCTCTGAACTCATTTAAAGAATGTATCACGTAACACAACCAGACTAGGTTGAACATCATACCTACTTACTAATTTTTGACCGTTTCCTGGTACTCATCCGATTCGTCCCCATCATCCCCAATAAGATCTGGTAGATGCTTAAATGCTGCCCTACCTTCAAACCCAAGTGAATGCAGTAAAAGGTACTTTTTCCTTTATGGTATACATCTATGAGCACCAATTGCCCCAAAGGTATGTTTCAAAAGTGTCTAACCAATAACGCCATGACATTGAGGGGGGGGTAATCTGGGTTTTTGCCAACGGTGGCCATTTAAGGAAACCTACCAACCTCAGACATTTCAGAAACCTAGACACGCAGGTGCGTACAAGGAGGTACGTGTTGCCTGATTCCCCTAATGCTTTCTACCCAGAAGCCCATGCAAACCTAAAATTTTGATTAAAAAAGTCAAATTTTTCTCACTTTTTGGTGTCGGAAAGTTCTGGGTGCACCCACAAACTTCCACACAACCAGCATTCCCCAAAGTCTCCTGATAAAATTGGTACCTCACTTGTGAGGTATCATTTTTATCATGAGAATGAGGCGAACGCTGTGTGGTATGACATTTGTGCCAGCATGGTGATCCCAGGCAGACCTTTCAGGAAAATGTGAGGTTTCAGCTAAATGTAGTTTTGCAGGGTATTCTGGGGAGGGAAAGGTTGGGTAAACCATGCTAGTCATACCTCTCTGGACTCCCCAGAGTGTCTAGTTTTTAGAAATGTCTGGGTTTGGTTAGGTTTCTCTAGATGGGCGCCAAGACAGGGGCCAAAATCCCAGATGACCCCCCTTGCAAAACCAGGTTGTTTTGTGATAGATAATTTTGGGTGTACAGACAAAATATCGACTCCAAAATATCGACTGGACATAATATCGAGTTTTAAATATAGACTGGACAAAATATCGACTGGACATAATATCGACTACAAAAATATCGTTTTTCAGGTAAGTGAAGTAATATCGACTGTATAAAATATAGATAGCAAAAATATCGAATTTTTTATAATATATAATATTTTATAGTGTATTTTTATGTAATAATATGTGTGAAAAGTGTGTCTTAATGTTATAAAATATTTTATTAAATGAATTTTGTTTTTATAATAATTGCGTAATGTAATTCTGTAGCGGGTTGTGGGTTTATAGGGGAATAGGGTGGGAAGTAATTTAATAATAATTAATTAATTAATATATGTTTGTTAATATTTTTAATTAATAATTAATTGATAATTAATTAATATTAATTAGTTAATTAATTAATATAATTTTGAACATATTTTGTATTAGTAATTAATTGGTAATTAATTAATTGTAATTAGTTAATTACATTAATTAGAGTACATTTTTAATATATATAATTTTGTGTTATTTTTAAGTAATTAATTGGGAAAAAATAATATTAATTATTAAATTAATTACAGCTAATGTGCTAATATATTTACTTTATTGTTATTGTTAATTAATAATTAATTGGTAAATAAATAATATTGATACATTTTGGGTAAAGGAGCATTTTTAGGGTTCAGGGTCAGTTTTCAGTTTTAGGGTAAAGGGGTATTTTTGGGGTTCAGGGTCAGTTTTCAGTTTTTGGGTAAAGGGGCATTTTTAGGTTTCAGGGTCAGTTTTCAGTTTTAGGGTAAAGGGGTATTTTTAGTGTTCAGGGTCAGTTTTCAGTTCATGGGTAAAGGGGTATTTTTAGGGTTCAGGGTCAGTTTTCAGTTCATGGGTAAAGGGCTATTTTTAGGGTTCAGGGTCAGTTTTCAGTTCTTGGGTAAAGGCGTATTTTTAGGGTTCAGGTTCAGTTTTCAGTTTTTGGGTAAAGGGGCATTTTTAGGGTTCAGGGTCAGTTTTCAGTTTTTGGGTAAAGGGGTATTTTTAGGGTTCAGGGTCAGTTTTGGGTTTTTGGGTAAAGGGGTATTTTTAGGGTTCAGGGTCAACAAATAAGATTGTAAAAAATTATTTTTATTATTTTCATTTATTATTTAATTATTATAATTTAATTTAAGTATTTTTAAGTATATTTTAGTAATTAAAATTTAATATTAATTTAATTTAACACTGTTTTTAATAAAGTCGATATTTTTTACATCTATATTATTGTTAACGATATTTTGTACTCGATATTTTTGTACTTACCTGTTTGTAGATACAAACTCGATATTTTGACTGTCGATATTTTGTCCACGATATTTTGGCAAGTCGATATTTTGTCCCTCGATATTATTTCGGTGATCCATAATTTTGATGTCTCCTCAGTACATTTTGGGGTGTTTCCTGTTGTGAGCACTAGGCCTAACCAAACGAGTGAGGTACCATTATCAGAAAACCTTGGGGAACACTGGGTGGTGGGACATTTGTGGAGGTCTGGTGATCCTACAGCTTTCCCACACAGAAAAGTGAGAAAACCTTATTTATTTAGCTAAATTTGAGGTTTGCAGGACATCCTGTGTAGGAAAATTTAGGGAAATCCATGCAAGCCACACATCCCTGGACTACCCTAGGGGTCCAGTTTTCAAAAATGTTTGAGTTTGGTTGGTTTCCTTAGATGGCTCATGAGTCAGGGACCAAAAACGTAAGTGACTCCCTTTTAAAACCAGGTCGTTTTGTGATAGGTCATTTTGATGTTTCCACAGTACATTTTGGGGTGTTTCCTGTTGCGGACACTAGGGCTACCCTACTTTGTGCAATGCAGCGTGCATGAAAGTTTGTGGGTCCATGCAGATTCCAGAACCTTCCATCACAGAAATGTGAGGAAAACATTTTTTTTGACAAAGTTTTAAGTTTGCAAAGGATTTTGGGCAGCAGAACATTGTGAGAGTCACACAAGTCACCCCATCCTGATTTCCAGTGGCTAGTATAGGTTTGCTAGGTTTTCCTAGGTGCCAGCTGAGCTAGGGTTCACAATCTCCAGCCAGGTACATTGCAAAAAAAGGGTCCCTTTTTTATGGAAGAATGGGATGTCTCCACGTTGTATTTTGGGCTGTTTTCTGTCACTGGCACTAGGCCTACCCACACAAATGAGGCACCATTTTTATGGGGAGACTTTGAGTAATTCAGGGTGCATGGAAGTTTCTGGATCCAAGCAGATTCCCAAACTGTCCATCACAGAAATATAAGTTAGTCTTTTTTTGACAAAGTTTGAGGTTTGCAAGGGATCCTTGGTAACAGATCCTGGTGAGAGTCACAGAAGTCATCCCATCCTGGATTCCCCTGAGTGTCCAGCTTTCAGTAATGTACAGGTTTGCTAGATTTCCCCAGTTGCTCGGTGTGCTAGGATCCAGAATCCTCAGCTAGGCCCATTGCAACAACTGTTCAGTTCGCACTTGAAAAATGTGATATGTCCCATGTTGCGTTTTGGTCCGTTTCCTAACGCAGGCACAAGGCCTACCCACACAAGTAAGGCACCATCGTTATCTAAAGACTTAGGGGAACACAGAATTTTAGAACAAGGGTTATTACCTATTGACTTTCTATGCATTTGTGCCTTCTAAATGTAAGCCACATGCATCAATGTAGGCTTTTGTGATTCCTTAATTGAGATTATTAAGGAATTGCAAAAGCCTATGCATGTAGGATTCTCGATAAAATTTGCGATTCCTAAACATTCCTTAATTGTGACTCGCAAATTGCGAGTTGCAATTAAGGAATACCTTCCCATTCATTCCTATGGGCCAATAGGTCCAAAGGAATGAATGGGAGATTGCATGCGCAATTTGCGAGTATCAATAGGTTTTCGCAAATTGCGCATGCAATTTCAAGGGTGCAAGGGTGTCAAATGGACACCCTGTTGCACCCCTGAAATTGAATTGTGGACACATGTTGGCACACACATTCCCCAAGAGCATGTGTGTGTGCAACCCACAAATTTAAAAAATGCACTTCAGTGAATTTTTAAAAGTTTTTCCAAATTACTATCAAGTTCAAATTGAAGGTCATTTGCGCTCCCTATTAGCAAAATCGCTATTTGAGAATTTATCATGCATTGCAGTTAAGGAATCGCAATTTGAGATTCCTAAAATGCAATTGCAATTTCGGAAATCACAATAAATTGCGATTTCTTAGCTTGTGAGAAGCTTTCAGTTTCTTGCATCGCAGAGGCCCTTTTTGTAGTCACAAACGGCTGATTTTTGCAAAGCGCACCATTTTTGCTCGCAAAAAAGGTTATTGCATGTGCCTAAAAGTAAATTTGATGAATGGTTTCTAATTCACATGCTGCTTTTATTGGTACCCACAATTTTGGAGATGTGCAAATAACTTCTTCTAAACTCAATATTTTGTTCTCATTTCGGAAATACATAGGTGCCCTTGATACTCTATATTTTACCAAATTAATTTCTATATACCCAGTACACAATGAAAAACCTTTGCAAGATGCTGCTCAGTTATTCCTTGGGTTCTTGGTGAGCCTACACTTCCGACATATCACCACAACCAGAAGGGCCCAGCAGATGTAACAGTATATTGTTTTTAAAAATCTATCATACGTAGAAGACGGTACAGGTGAGAACGTTGGCACAAACAGCTGTTTTTTAACTAATTTTCAATATTTCTTATTTTCAACTGTTAGTTTCTATAAAAAAAATCTTGAAGGATCTACAGAAATAACTCCTGCTGAATTCAGAATTTTGTCTACTTCTCAGAAATGGATAGCTTTCCGGGATCCATTATTGCTTTTACACCATTTTCTACCACTAACTGGAAGGAGGTTGAAAGCACAAAAAGTAGCAAAAACAGGCTATGTCCCAGTAAAATGCCAAAACTGTGTAGAAAAAGTTTTTTGTTTTTTTTAAAAGTCAGGCTGTCCCTGAAAGCTGGGAAGAAGTTGATTTCAGCACACCAAACCCTTTGTGGATACCATTTCAGGGAGAAAAAAACTGACCCTTTCTTCTGCAGCACTTTTTCCCCATTTTAAAAATGTAAACAATATTTAGATGTATTTTGGCTAATTTCTGGGTCCCCTATAAGGGAATATACAAATCCTGGGTACCCTTAAAAATCAATATGCTGTTTTAAGAAAATAATGCAAATTTTGCATGGATACCTTGTGTGAACAAAATGTTACAGGAGCCTAAGATCCAACTACCAAAAAAAGCTTAGCACAGGGAGGCCTTGGAAGAAGAGGGCTAACACAATATTTCAACGCATCATCCTACAGAGCAGCTAGCCATCCACTGCTCTGCCACAGACTCTCCCAACCGTCCTGCACCAATGCCCACACAGTCCGCAACACAACTCCACGAGCCATGTAATCACAATGCCCACGGGGGTTACCCACGTGGAGAATGTACTACATTTTTCCTCTTACTTGGCTGACCCAACCAGCCTCAAAACCTATCAGCCATTCTCGCTCCTCCCCTTCACTGCTAAAGTGGCAGAAAAAACAGTCAACAGAGAAGTGATGTGATTAATTGAAGAGCACCCCGTCCCAATGTAGATTCTGAGCCAACCAAAGCACCAAGACCACCCTACTCGCAGCCACGGATGACATACACACTCTCCTCGATCAAGGCAACTCAGCAGCCCTCATTCTCCTTGACCTGTCTGCAGCCTTTGACACGATCTTTCACCTTTCACTGATTGCCAGATTACACAACGTAGGCATACAAGGAACTGTCCGGAATTGGATCCGCTCTTTACTCAACGAAAGAACCCAGAGGATCAGACTACCTCTGTTTCTCTCTGCCGCCAAGGAAATCACCTGCGGAGTCCCTCAGGGGTCCTCTCTGAGCCCAACTCTATTCAACATTTACATGGCCACCCTCGTACACATCGTCTGACAACATGGCCTTAACATAGTATCCTACGCCAACGACACCTAGCTCATCCTCTCCCTCACCAAAGACCCCCACCACCGCGAAACTCAACTTCCAGAGGGGAATGCAAAAAGTCGCAGTCCGGATGACCAGTAGTTGCCTCAAACTCAACCCAGAGAAGACAGAAGTCCTCATCATTGGAACCACCCCTTCAGCGTGGGACAACACCTGGAGGCCCACCGCCCTCGTGGTAAAGATTGCAGGGATCTTTTAGCATGAGCTCAAAGCCATTTTGTACTTGGCAGCCATTTCAGTTAGCCATGTGCTCGCCATGTGCTGTTTCCCTCTTCCAGAGCCTTGCACATGCTCAGAGGGGCCTAGCTAGTAGAATGCACATGCTCCTAGTATAGTACTTTCAGGGTATTCTTACTAATGTGCTCAGTTTGCACTCTCCTCCCATTTTGCTGAGCAAGCAAATCTTGTATACCCATATTATTCATTTTACATGCTGGTACATGCCAGGACCTTCCTTTGGTTTTATGCTGACTAATGTAACCTAAGCATATATAAGGCCCCTATTTTCTGTACTCTTTAGAATGCCTACTACAGTTCCTGAGGGTACTGTGTAACAAAGTCTGCCTCATCTGAGGTTAATAAAGATATCTTTTATATTACAGCTTCTGTGCCAATCTCTTTTCTGTTGGTTTAAAAGAAGCAGGTGTATCAGTGAACCCCTGAGAAGGTTTATATATCTTCAAATGGCACTCAATGTGGACCTCATCAGAGAAGAGGCTATCCAAGGGAGTGTTCTTGACAGGAGACAGGAGTCTACAGAGGAAGACAGGACAGGAATCTACTAAGGAGGTACCCTGCACACTGAGATTCTCTGTCTCTGCAGCACAGTATATTTCTGGTCTTCCTGGTTTGATCCTCCAAATGTTTACCACTCCTGACTGAGAACCCTTTTGGCCTGAGTATTCTAAAAACGACTGTTAGGTCATTTAGAACTTGACAGTGCAAGAAGTGTGCCGGCTGCAAAGAGAGAGTTTAAAGTGAGATTTAAAGTTATACAACTTGAGATAAGTGATATAAAGTGAGATTTAAGTGATATTAAGTGAGATATACAAAGTGAGATATATAAAGTGAGATATACAAAGTGAGATATAAAAAGTGAGATATATAAAGTTTGATATAAAAAGTGATAAAGTGATATAAAGGTATAAAGTGGTGCAAAGTGACAAAGTGATACAAAGGTTTACCAAGTGTTAAATTGATGAGAATATGTGGAATATGATGTGAATAGAATCAGCCAGCTCCCCTAGAGGCGATACCTAAATAGGTTTAGGTATAAGAACGTATGTCTTCCTTGGTGACAAAGTACCCCATGAAATTCCAATATGTACATAAAAAGGTCCTATTTTGTGCACTTTTATAAATGGAGATACGCAGAGCAGTTTTTTTTTGTGTTCTGCAAGCCAAAACTAATTTGGTGTATTTTGGCTTCTTCCAAATGGAACCTTGGGCTGTTTTTGTGCAATGTTTCTACTTTTGAGAAGCTCTTCTTGTAAATATGACTTACAACTAGTATTTCCAAATGGTTTGGTTTAAGTACAGTCTGTGGGCTGTCCGTTGTTTGTGTCCTAAGTGTTGATGGGTTAAATGTGTTTTTAAATGTCTATGTGTTTTTTTGATTTGACTTGATGGTACTTGTGTGAGTAAATAGTGATTGCGCCCTTTTTTTAAGAGAGGCTAGCCTTAAGTGCTGTATTGCGTGTTCTGAATGTATGACTCCCTTCTGCAAATGTCTGGAATGAGCTCAATGTGTTTATTTGGTTTTTTTTGCTGTCATCATTCTGTGAGGCAAAATGTCATTTAATTAATATTAAAAAGAAATCCTGAAATTAATTATATAACATATGCTAAACAGCTGCATGCTACTATTAACCCCTTCCATGCTGCCATTGGCCATTTGCCGACGGTAGCACTACCTGCCCAGTGCTGCCATCGGCCAATGGGCGACGCGGCCCTGCCCGTTTTGCGGAATCGGCAGTGCATGAAACGGGTTAAATTGTAAATTGATACTTGTATAGCGCACTACTCACCCGCAAGGGTCTCAAGGCACTTGTACGAATACCGCTGTGGAACCCATCCTGTCTTTCCCTGTGAGGCGTCCACTCCTGGGCACCCCCGAGGTGGAGGCCAGGCATCCTTAGCATTGTGGGGGCCATTGTGGAGATTTAGCAAGCTATTGCCCAGAGTTGCAGAGTGGGACTTTATGATTGGAATAGGCACCGAGGCGAGAATTATCAGGACCGTGGATTTTTGTGCCCAAGACCCGTCGAGGCGGGGAATTGAACCCTGGTCCCGGGCTAGACCTCTGCATCAGGGTCTGCCGCTCTAATCATTGAACCACACTATTGATTAAGACACTATACATGTGTGCAAATTGCCGCAATGCTGAAGATGAAATTAGATTTCACATTAAATAGGAATAAAATAGGCCTCAAAAACGAAATTGTGTGTTTTGCAATAAATAAACTAAAATACAAAATGTTAGCGCACTTCCCTTAGATATTTAAAGTTATTTACGCCATATGAGTTTATTTTTTTATTTTATGCAATTTATTGAGCGCACGATTACCCATGTGTGTCTTGGCGCTTTGACAGAAGACTGAAGGTTAGACCCGAGAAACGGTGGAATCTACTGATTAAATAGCCAGGTCTTCAACTGCTTCCTAAATGATAGTAATGTAGGAATGTTCTTAAGATCACCTGGCAAGGTGTTCCATAGTTTAGCCGTGGCTACTGCAAAGGATCTGTCTCCTCAAGTAGCCTTATTGGTTGACTACCTTTAGAAGGTTAGCATCAGCAGATCTGAGAGTGCGTGATGGTCGATAGGGGCAAATGGCATCTTTAAGAAAAGAAGGCGCTTTTTCATGAATTCTTTTGAAAGCAATACAAAGGGCTTTGAATTTAATTCGCTGTCTGATCGGTAGCCAATGAAGTTTGCGAATGATATTTGAGATAGTTTAAATTTGGGTGTGCCTGTAACGAGTCTTGCAGCCGCGTTTTGGGCCAGCTGAAGTTTATTGACTACTTGTTCTTGAACATTAAGCATGAGGGCATTGCAGTAGTCGACTCGGGACATTAGTAAAGTTGAAATCAAAGTTTTTATGGTGTTTGAGGGAAGATAAGGTTGAAGTTTTTTGATCATTTTGAGTATAAAAAAGGAGGCAGAAACTATTGAATTGGCTTGATGAGTGTATGAAAGTCTGTTGTCAAAAATTATGCCCAGATTTCTAACCTTGGTGACAGGGTTAGGTGGGGGGCCAAGGTCTTGAGGCCACCAGATGGGAGACCATGCGGAAATGAGTTTCCCAAACACCATCACCTCGGTTTTATCCAAATTTAGCTTCAGACAGTTTGAATTCCTCCAATTACATATGGCAAGCATTCCTTTTTGGAAGTTGTTAGCAACTTCCATTCCATTGTTGTTAATGGCCAGGACAAGCTGTGTATCATCTGTGTATGATGTTACTGCTAGACGATGAGCTTTAATGACCCTCGCTAAGTCCGCCACATAAATGTTGAAAAGTGTTGGACTTAGCGAGGATCCCTGGGGGACTCCACAAGGTAGTGAAAAGGAGTCAGAAGAGAATGCGCCCATGGAAACCGATTGCTCTCGGTCTGTCAAGAAGGATGCAAGGAGTGAAACGGCATTTGATGAGACTCCGGCATTTTCGACACGGTGGATAAGATTAGAATGATCAACCGTGTCGAAAGCCGTGGACAGGTCAAGTAGTATGAGCACCGTGGCGCCTCCTTTGTCGAGGATCATTCTTATCTCATCTGAAGCTTTTATTAATGCCGTTTCGGTCCCGTGTCCCTTCCTGAAACCAAATTGGGAAGCATCTAAGCAGTTGTTAATATCTCTGTATTCAGATAATTGAGTTTTCATGATTTTTTCAATGATCTTAGATGGCTAGGGAATGCATGCTATGGGTCTGTAACTAGTGACTTTGGAAGGATCTACGGTGGTTTTTTTAAGTAGTGGCTTTATTACTGTCTTTTTCCATATGTTAGGGTAAGTGCATGATGTAGTCATGGCACAAAGATGTCTGCAAGAACAGTTGAGATCGTCTCTAGGACCATTTTAAAAACTGAAGGTGGGCAAGGGTTGTTGGGTGAACCAGAATTGGTGAACAACATAAGTTTGTGAACTAGCTCAGGCGAAGTGTGATGCAAAGAAAAATTGAGAGGATTGGGGGGTGTGGATTTGGGTATGGTATGAGTATGGGTCTGATGTGTATCATTAGTGAGTTTATTAAAGTTGGAGTAGATGTCACAGACCTTTTCTTGGAAATAAGTAGAAAGTGCATTGCACATAGGTTGAGAGGCTTCTGTAGTGGAGGATTTGTAATGGCCGGAGAGATGGGAAACAACCTGAAAAAGTTGTTTAATTGAATCTTGGGCTGATTCGATTTGATTGTTAAAGAAAATGCTTTTCTGAGTGATGATCGATAATTTGTAGTTTTTTAGCTTCTCTTTGTAGCAACTTTTTTCATAAGGGTCATAGTTATTGCGCCACTTGCGTTCCTGGCGTCTGCAGCTTTGTTTTTCTAACCTGAGTGCTTCAGTAAACCATGGGGCAGAATTTGAAAGTCTGTTTTCAGAACTTTTTTTTATGGGAACGGAGGTGTCAGTTGCAGTCTTAATACATGTAGTGTAATAGATGGCCGCAGCTTCAGGATCAGAAGTGTCAATTTCTTTCAAGGGACCTAATTTATCACTACATTCGGGAACATTAATATTTTTCCAGGATTTTAAAGTGTTAGGTTTACAAGGTTTCGTATGAGTGAATTTGGTTGTTGCTGAACTAAACAAACATTATAGAACAATAGATTTGACAGCATTGAAATGCCTCAGTTTTAAATAGACTGTCACTGTGCTTACATTTCAACATTAAAGAAGCTTTCCAACAGCTGTGTTTCAACTATCATTGAGAAACAGCTCTCCTTTTAACAATAGGCCACAGAGAGCAAGGGATGTTTTGTCAACTATGATTTTAAGTCAGTACAAACATGGTATAAAACCCTGCATTTCACATTGCTGTTTTAAAAGTTAGAAATATAGGTTCATTATTTTGGATTACAGGAAAAAATGTAAAGTATGGATTGCCTTTCTTAATGCCTTATTACATAAGCATATTCGTAGTTCTGATGTTAAATAAGGACCGCCCTTTACAAAGTGGCGCAGATTTTTCATGTTTCAAGTTAGGGTTCTGTGCTTAGGGTTATAAATCAATACATGTTGAAGGCAAAATGGAATGAAGCTTGCTTTTTCATATATAAAAAGGGTTGGAGTTATTTTTTTTTTAATTATATGAAAAAAAATATTATTGTAATTAAGTGCTTTTAAATTTGTTTTTTAATCTTTATAAAGCCTAATAATTATACTGTGAACTCCTAGCATTAAAATCGAATTTAAGCAGTGCTGTATCGCAATATGAGGAAACATACATTTGAAATGTCACTTTACCCATGTGTACAAAACTCATTTATATAAGGGTATATATTATGTATTTCTGATGCCTCATCTCTGCAATGTGTAGGGAACATTCTGGGGATGACTGTTATGCAAAAACATTGTGGAATATTCATTTTTAAGTGCCCCAAACATCAAAGTCGGAATTAGGTAAAATTCACTATTTCAATGAAGGTCTGCAATTCAGGACAGCTTTCAAACTGGTTTTAGGTTACAGTAAATGCACACATTTAAGCATAACACAAATAGCTGACCTCTATACTGCTAGAAAATTATACCGCACACTTCTTACAATTGAAAATAAATACAAAAACTCACATACGTTGTTCTCTTACCTCTAACTTGCTGGCACATAGGAGGGGAATAGGTCTGCTTTTCAACTATCAGTATCCAGGATCACTTTGAATTGGGGAAAGCCGTATGGAAAGCCTTACACACAAAATGAGACTGCTGGTACAGGGTTAAAGGTAGAGTTGTACATTTAGAAGCCTAGCAGGGCCCAGAGTAAGGTTTTCCTTTGACATTTTGACCTCTGAAACCTTTTGAAGGACAGGATGGTAGCGAAGGGCACTCATATAAATAAACGGCAATATAATTGTATATGTGAGCTTTGATTAACAGATAGCTTTGCCATATATACAGCACTAATGCTTTTAGTTTGAAGATTACTGTACAAGGGCTGAGGCAATGGGATTTAGTATTGACTTCATGTGCCCTTATGTTATAACAAGTATACTTGCTAAGGAGAATGTTGGTTGGTTATTCATGTTCCTTAGCTCGCTCAAATGTGCTATTTATCTCCTCAGAGTCTTTTTATGTGCAGTGTCTTCCATTTCCCCAGAACTTCTTTTTCGTCAATAATGTTTCACTTTGGTTGTCCAATTTTTGAGGAGGAGCAGCCCTTTGCGTCTCTTCGTCCTAATTCCTATGGCCCTGTGTGGTCCTTCTGGTCTCTTGGAGCCAGGATTCTTTTTGTAATAACCTGTCTAATTTCCTTAATATTTGTATTTCTTATCATGTTTATTTAACACGAAAAAACGTCTTTCTGAGCAATTGAAGAATTTGACTTTGCCCTTTCCTTGAATGTATTAATGAAAATGCTTTTATCAGATATGTGCTGTTGGCTATTCTGAAGTTGGAATGGATGGTCACTGAAATGCATAGGAGCCCTGAAAATGTTTTTACTAGATGATTCTAGGATTTGCTTTTTGTTAGGGTGAAAAAAAAATAATTCTGTTTGTGATAATAGTCAATACTCTCTCCTGCTATCTGTATGTTAATTATGACCCAATGCTCTGTTTCCTCTGTACTCTTGCTTACACCTTATGTGTACCCGCGTAATGAAATGTTTAGAATGGAAAATGCACACCTATCAATGAATTAGAATATTGATAAATATAAATGTGCAAGTATTTTCTATGTTCCTACTGGATCATAGGAATGCCTTTAGCTCATGCTAAAAGGACTATCTGTTAAAGATTGCAGGGATCTGTTAACATGAGCGGAAAGCCATTTTGTACTTGACAGCCATTTTAGTTAGCCATGCGATCGTCATGTGCTGTTTCCCTCTTCCAGAGCCTTGCACATTCTCAGAGGGGCCTAGCTAGTATAATGCACATGCTCCTAGTATAGAACTGTCAGGCTACTCTTACTAATGTGCTCAGTTTGGACTCTCCTCCCACTTTGTTGAGCAAGCAAGTCTTGTATACCCTGCCTTAGTTTTATGCTGACTAATAGAACCTAGCAAATATACGGTCTCTGTTTTCTGTACTCCTTAGAATGTCGCGTACAATTCCTAAGGGTACTGTGTGATGTAGTCTTCCTCGTCTGAGGTTAATAAATATGTATTTTATATTACAGCTTCTGTGCCAATCTATTTTCTGTTGGTTTGAAAAAACTAGATGTATCATTGAGACCCCTGTGAAGGTTTCTATTTTCTATACTCGGAAGCCCACCAACCCCCACAGACCATGCCAAAAACCTTGGCATCGTACTCGATTCATCCCTCACCTTGAACCGTTAAGTCAGCGCTGTCAACTCCAGCTGCTTCAGCACCCTCCGCAAAACCTTCAAATGGATCCCCTGAGTCGAGGAAAACTGTCACCCATGCACTCATCACCAGCAGACTGGACTATGGCAACGCACTCTACGCCGTCCCTACTCTGCAAACTCCAAACCATACGGAACACTGTGGCCAGACTCGTCTGCGGTATTCCCCGTCGCGAACACATCAGCCATCACCTTCGGCGACTTCACTGGCTGCCCATGGAGAAGAGTAACTTTCAAGATTCTCACTCATGCCTACAAATGCCTACACAACAACGGACCCAAATATCTCAATGACAGAATAAACTTCCACGTACCCAGAAGAAACCTGTCACTGGCTGGAACCCAGCCCATCCACAAAGCGAGAGCAGGTGGAAGATCATTCTCTCATCGCAGCCAAGAACTGGAACATACTACCTGCAAACATTAGACTCGCCCCCTCCCTTAACACCTTCAGGAAAACTCTCACGACCTTGCTCTTCGGCTGAAAGGAGTTGCACACCCCCCTCCCCCAGTGCCTTGAGACCCTTATGGGTGAGTAGTGTGCTTATAATTCCCTGATTGATTGATTGATTCATCCTTGTCCTCCTCTCCCTCTTCCTGCTCCTCTACCTCATCCTAGGTATCCCGGTCCTTCTGGAGGTCTTCTTCTTCCTCCTCATGTTCCTCTCTCTCATCCTAGTCATCCTGGTCCTGCCGGAGACTCTCCTGTTCCTTCCGATCTTCCAGGTGCTCCTTTCCCTCATCCTAGTTATTAGAGACTGAGTTCTGGTTGGCAGAGGTATGTACCCTGTCCAAACAGTAACCACATTCCTAATTAGGGCAACTCAGGTACACACCCTAAACTAACCTGTGCTCACCCACTGGTAGGTTGACACAGAACAGACAAGCTTAACTTAAGAAGCAATGTGTGAAGTATTTGGGCAACTCTGAAAACAGTAAACCAGTAAAAACACCACACAAAAAGATACCAAACCTTGATAGGCAAATAGAGCTTAATGATGCTATTAATCTTTATTCGACTATACATTATAATCATAAAAGATAACAACTTTAAAAAACTATTAAACACAGATCAATACATTTCATTCAAATAGGACAATTCATGAACGCATATGAACATTATAAAATCAACAGCCCAACCTAACATATACATCAATATTTTATTGGCACACAGTATTTTATTCCAATGTAAGGCACCTTTTAGGTAACCAATAACTGCCAAAATCACTGCCTGATCTGGTAATAACTGTGAGTAACAAAATGCAGGTTTAAATTGAATAAAACGCCTCACTTTTAATAGAGATTAATATTATTGAATGAAATAGGACAAAAAAAAAATCCAAGAAGTTGAACCCAAGGTATGGATTTTAAAGACTATCTTAAAATATAGTGCTTAAAGCATAAAACACCAACCGGTATTATCTGGTTGCATTACACTGGGTCAAACCCAAAAGTTAGATCCAACCCTAATAAACTGTTTGTCAGATACAGTGACCAGTATTAACTGTCTGAAACAGTGCCTTCGTTCGAGGTTACATCAAGGAGGAGATGCAATGAGCAAAGGAGGTGATACATCAGCATCAATCCTGAGGGAATAGGCGATGCATTGGTTCTGAGCCATGCAAATCGTAAACAGGTCTATGTCAGACCCCTCTGATGGAAGCGATGTGTCATCGTCGAACCGTGCATCCGGCGACGCAAAGTCTTCGATCCTGGAAAAAGGCTCAATGTGTTGGGCTTGAGGAAGATGTTCTGGTTCCGAGCTGCGCAACAATGGTGATGCGTAGCTTTTTGCAGTAGTAGCACTTCAAGCCCACTTCCATGGGCCCAGGACTGTATTGACACCCCTTGGCGGGGCAAGACTCCCAGCTGGCAGAGTCCAGGTGCTGGTGATAAGTGTGAATTAAGTTGTTGATGTCCCTGAGACTTCCAACATGCGGGAAGCATACAAGCCCTTTGAGTCTATCTGGTTCTAGGTTGGAAAGTTGCAGGTCTACTCCCTCTCACTCCCAGGCAAGAGGGCATCAGGTCAGCACAGGAGCAGAATTCCATCAGAGTGGCAGTTCTTTCAGCAGCACAGCAGTCCTTCTTCCTGGCAGAGTATCCACAGGTCCAGACGTGCACTGAGTTTGTGTCCAGTACTTATACCTAGTTATGCCTTTGAAGTGGGAGAGATTTCAGAAAGAGACGTTTGAAGTACACTGAGACCCTGCCTTTCCTTTCCTTACTCCAGACTCACCGCAAGTGGCTATGCGGCCCTTTCGGTGGGGACAGACCCCAGCCCATTCTGATGTAAGTGTCAGTTCCTCCCTCCTATCCTGTCCAGGATGGATCATCAGGATGATAATAATTTGGGGTTCCCATCTCAACCGAATTGGAAGTTACAGCTATAAGATGTAATAAGATAATCCCAATGTTAACCTATTGGACAGATAGGCCTTGCAGCAGTCAAAAATGAATTCAATCGTTTTTCACTACAAGGACATGGAAATCTTTAAAGTACATGTCCTACCTTTTAAATTTACTGCATTTGGGCCTATGTTAGTAGGGATGTTTATGAATTAAAAAAGAAGATCTGGGACTGGCAAGAGTGTTAACCTGCTAGATTGACATGTCAGTTTAAAACTGCACACCCAGGTACTGCAATGGCATTCCTAAAACATGTTTAAATATCTACATAAGTGGGCGGCTTAATCAGTGCTGCGCGCTAACTAGTAGCATTTAATTTGCAGGCCCTGGGCACATGTAGGGCACCTTAATAGGAACATTTAATAGTTAATTAAATACGCCAATTGTAGTTAAGTCAATGTTACCATAATTTAGGGAGAGGGCACACACAATGTGGCACTCATTAGCAGTGGTGAAGTGCCCAGTCTCCTAAAGCCAAGAAAAAGCAAATACTGCTAAATGGGAAGGTGAAGGCAAAATGTTTAGTGCAAACCTGCATAAAGGGTAATTTTCAACGCAACCTCTCTCCAGCCTGAGACTAGGGCAGACTAATCAATGCATTTGTGGACTTCCCTGCTTAGTTGATCAAACATGAACAAATGCCCACGACTGTAGGGCCACTTGTCTGTTGTATGCCTCACTGAACTCAGTGGGATCCCTCTGTCTATCATTCCTGAGCCACTGAACTACTGACTAATGGGGAACCCTTCTCCTAATATGTTATATTATGTTAGGTTATTATAGGTCTTCTATAGCGCACGGCTACTCCAAAGGAGTGTACTGGCGCTTTATGTAGACCCCATTTGTGCAGCAACTAACCTAACTTGCTCACAGATGCATACCAGTAGACACACAGTACTACAATGGCCAACAAAGTGATGAGGCCCATTCCACCTCTTGGGTTGAATTCTGTGTCCAACCCAAGGAATACTCTGTCCACAATGATAGTAACCTATAGAGGGCACTGACAGCTGTCTGTGTCTAGAACCATGACCTAGGCCATGAAAGGGTCTCTGTGGTTTCTAAAAATGCTGGGCAGCAGTCCCCAGTGCCTTCAATCTTTTTCCACTTCAACTCCAACCATTTCGAGGGTGGTACTGATCCTTCAACCAAGGGTCTGTACCCATAGACTGAGCATGCGAATGCCAAGTCAGGACATCCTGACACACTCTGTGTGTATCATTTAAGAGTCTACCTGGTGCAGGTCCCCATCCTCCTGTCCCTGTGACAGTGCATGGAGCGTCCCACCCCCAGGATCGATGTGGCCTGAACAGGGTCAGACTTTAAGTGTTCTGTCCTCAGAGTTCAAAATCAGTGACCCACTGGTCTTCCGAATGTGGTCTGTTTCCGCCTCTTGCCCTCCATCCCGGCCTTTGTGCCCTATGCTTTGGAGTGTTATCCCCGGAAAGTACACCCTAACTCGCTCTCCTGACACTGTGGAGCTCCTACTAGTGGATGGTCTCTCTGCGTAGATTAAGTCCCACTACTTGTGCCCCGTCTCCGGGGCCAAGAATAGAGCACCCTTAGCCTCTGCCCATCATAACCTTCTCTTCTTAGATGAGACAGGGTATTCTTTCCCATTCACACTATACTGGGATCTGTCTGGGTCACTTGGCACCTACCTCTCACCCTGATTAGAAAAACTTGAGCCACCCACCTTGGTGTAATTCCCCAAAGCCTTTCCAGACACTCTGGTACTCACCCGGCGGTCTGCCTCCTTTGCAAACTCTGTGGGTCAGTGAAAACCCTATGTCATCCCTCTTCGTAATGTCTGGCAGCAAGCCTCTGGGTGTCTAGAACCTTCCTTAAACAATGGACATGGTACTTACGCTGCTACCATTCCTGCCAGACCATACTAGCTGTTTGGAATTCTAGTCCACCTCCCTCAGACTTAGTTCATGGGCCAGCAACATCTTTTTACTAGCCAAGGCGCTCCCAGCCTCTGCTGCATCCATGACAAATTTCTCCTTGGCCAGGGCCCTCTCCGCCTCTGCCCTCTTCTCCTCCACCATGGCTTTTTTAGCCTCAGCTCTTCTCTCATTTGCAGCCAGTTGGGCCAGCTGAAGCCTCAGGTCCTTCTCAGCCTGTCAGTCTTTTAATTCCTCAGGAGGCAGGTTGTGTGAGAAGACACTGCTTTCTGCAGTGGATCTATCAAGGGACATCTCTGTGGACTCCCACCTCGTCTCAGGAGCCTCTGGTAAGTAATTTTTCTACTCTTCTTCATCCATCTCATGGCGACTGCCCTCTTGGGTTTCTAGTTTGGGATTATCCAGGTAGTACCAGGGCTCTGCATTCTCTGAAAACTGGAAAGGGGTCCTCCTCCTGAGACTTCTCCCCAGAGTCTTTGGTTGGTTCTCCATGCCAGCATTTGAACTGAAATCCATGTAGGGAAAGCCATAAGTCCAGATTAGTCGGCCATTTCTTCACTAGCTGCCCCCTCTCCTTGCAGAAACTCCTCAACTCACTCATAGTGTAAGATGACACCGATAAGCTCCATTTCCATTTTGAGAATGCTCACGGGCACCAACACTAAAAGAGTCTCAAGTTGATGAAGGTGAAGCAGGGATTGACTCTAGAAAAATGACAAATTGAGAAAAAAAGGAGAAAAAACATCCAAGAAGTGGATTGGTAGATTACACCAGAGTGCTGTGTGGCACTGCTCAAACACAAGGCCTTTCCTCACCACAGATCATCACTGTTAGAAATTGGGTTACTGGTTAGCAGAGGAATGTACCCTGTCCAAGCAGGAGCCACAATTGTAGTGAGAAAAAGTCAGATACACACCCCAGATTAACCTGTGCTCACCCTCTGGTAGCCTGGCACACAGCAGAAAGCTTAACTCCACCTGGATAGAATTATACAGCTTAATTTACTGAACAAAACAAGAATAAAACTACAAACAAATACAATAAGTAGACCTGGAGTTGTGAATTTTTTAAGAATATCTTGAAATATAGTGATTAAAAGAATAAAGAGTCAACTGGGGTTATCTGGTTGCACTAGACTGGATAAAAGCCAAAACATCAGTCTGATATAGTGACAAACCATGGCCCGCTGAAACAATACCGTTTTTCGGGTTGTGTTGGCGTCAAAGGAGGAGTAAAGGAGGCGATGCTACAGCATTGATCAAGAGACAACCAAGTTGCACAAGCACCCTCTACAAAGTCAGTTATCAGAGAAATTTCTGTAAGATAATAGTTTTTTTCAAGGTTGTCACACCAACATCAACCGTAGGTTCATTAGGAGTTAAGGAGCTTCAAAGTATGGATCCAAAAACAAATGTTGTGCTTCAAGTTCTTTATTTGTCAAACACATTAAAAGTTTTCCAGCTTTACACTGCCGACACGTGTTTCGCCCTCACTAGGGCTTTTTCAAGGCTGGAAACATAAAAATTACAATAAGTACATCTAATGATTATAAACTAAATATATACAGTGTCCCTAAGTATGTACAATCGAACTATTTGTGTGGTCTCATATATACAATATTTACACTAACATTCAATAGTTTGTCCTAAGAAAAACCACTAAAAACACGGACATTTTATACTATACATGAGTTCATTGTGAATACATTGAAAAAAGCCAGACAGTCCATAAAATTGTTAAATTTAAAAGTTGTGTCTCATGACAATAAACAAACGGATTCAACATGATCAGAATTTCGTGATTCAAGTATCCTAAGATTATCAACTGTAGGAGTAGTACAAAGATTACATTAGTTAATAAACTATCGATGTTCACAGTTTCATAACACAGTCCTCAGAACGGTAACCTCAAATCTATGACTCCAAAACGGAATTCACTTTTAACAAAGCATAGACCTACCTATCTTAGTCAGTCTATACTGGTCTGGCGTCGGGGAGGTCTTATGATTCAAAAGGATGCAGGTATGAAGCGTCGATATTAAAAATCCTAATGAGACAGAAATAAAATGTGACAGAAAAGTATATTATAGAAATATTCAAGACAAACAGTCAAAAGAAAAAAGAAGAAGAGTTCAGCCAAATTCCAGAAACTACCCCTACCTATTCGGTGTGGTGATCACAGCGAGCTATTCCTGGTGTAGGTTCCACCTTTGTAACTTCAAGATATTAGGCCCCACGTTGAGTATTATAAAACATAAGGACAGTCGTGGAAGTATGTCCTGTAAGTTGGGAAGAACGCGGGCATACCAGTCATGGTCCTTTGATATAATGGTCAAACACATAAGCAGACATATATATGTATTGGGGCGTGTACCAAGACAAATTCCCAATAGATGTTGTAGGCTTGCGCAAGCTCAAATTGAAAGACTGATGCTAAGGGGTTAACCACCGAAAGTAAGCCCATGTATTCTCACGCTTGCAATAACATATTTATGCCAAAGGAATTGGAAAAATTTACTGATGACTCACTTGGTAGGGTAGTACGACTCGCTGCGTGGAGATGAGTCTTATCTTACTATGGTTAAGATTCTTGAAGACCTTGATAAGTCTGAAAAACAGAGTAGGTAGACATAGTGCACCTCAAGTTTGATAAGTCTACACATCAGACTTCATGTAGTAGGCAAATTGTCAGTAAAAGAGCTAAAAAATGACCCTGCAAGCGGGGTGCCAAGTCGGCACTCGCAAAATATAATCAGTTAAGGAAAACAATGTATTCCATACAGTCCTATAGTTGAAACAATGTGTAACCATATAATAACAAACATGTAGACACATTGCGTCAAGGTGATCGGCAGTATTAAATATGCCGTGAGTGGTATTGCTGAAATGACCCTGCAGTCAAGGTACAGTATATTAGGATAGGATTTGTCAATAGGGACATTAAACTAGAGCTTTCCCTCATTCAAAGCCAATGTTAATCCATAGTTAATGCAAAATGCACCACCAAGGTGCAGATGCAATAAAGGCACCAAGTGTATGCCCACAACATGCTACATAAAAAAGAAATGTATGTGATAAAAAAAAAGACGAATGCAAACAGCATTAGTATCCCCCAGGAAGAGTTGCTAGCGGCAAGTGTGGATCCCACATGTCAGGACTCCCAATCTTACCTTCCGTTCGATCTCATCGGCGCCGGATCTCCACTGCTGGGCACTGACATTTAGAATTCCCGCGTTCCGTTTTAAATAGACGCCGGGAGATAATTGACGCGGGAAGAAATGACAAGAGCCGTGGCCCTATCAGAGACGGCTAATGTGAAACCACTGCGGCGGCCATCTTGGAATAGTAGGAAGTGCATTAAGATACATGCCTTCGCAGTGTAGCGTTCGAATATTATGCCAAAATAGTTAAAAAACGGGTAAACTAGAAAGCGTAATGTATATCCAGCTCAAGTTCACAGTGGAAATATAATTAGGAGCAGCCCTATCCGAGGAAAAGAAAGAACATTTTTGGGTCCGTTTTGTAAGAAGAGACATGGCCATAGCGGGGATAGTAGCACATTTCTGATGGCCGTGTATCATAATTCGTATATTTAGTACAGATGAAAGTTGAAAAACGTTCCAATAGTAAAAGAAACAGCTAGTCACCCCCAATAGACTAGTAGGCTAGATTTGTAACGTGCATATGGACAGTGTCCGGACATGTTCGCCATTATTTGACTAGACAGAGAATACATAAATGACTATATCTCATTCTTAAAAAGGAAATTATCTAACGCAGAGAATACTCGGGATACCAGTGTATGGGGGAAATAGTACATGAAGAGCAGATGGAAAAGCAATGTGTTCTGTCTTGCACAAGGTATCTGAATTCTTATTGACAAAGCGATCAGTGGTGCCTAAATGTCATACAGAGAAGAATATGGCTGTGTATTGAGGACAAAGGATCCACTTATCCTTATATATTTTAACAGAGTGTCATCTAAGCCATATAACAATTTAGCAGAGTAACAATACAGTCATAGAAAAAATGACACAGAAATACCGTGGAATCCCATTAAACACAGAAAATCAAACTAATCTTTAAGGAAGACATGTAGATCTCTATCAGTGTTAAGACCTAAGTCCACTGCACGAAGTTTGATTAGCCATTGGGCTTCTAGTTTACGGAGGGCCAGAGTGTTATTCCCTCCTCTCGGATCAGGTTTGATCATATCAATGCCATGAAAGCGGATGCCCAGTACCTCCAATTCCAAATGTTCCTTGTTGTAATGTGCTGCTAGTGGGTATCTGGTATCGTTGTTACGGATGGCTCTAATGTGTTCTTGAAGTCTTTCTTTTAGGGGACGGATGGTACTCCCCACATAAATCAACCCACAGTGACAAATGATGCAATAGACGCTTCATACCTGCACCCTTTTGAATCAAAGACCTCCCCGACGCCAGACCAGTATAGACTGACTAAGATAGGTAGGTCTATGCTTTGTTAAAAGTGAATTCCGTTTTGGAGTCATAGATTTGAGGTTACCATTCTGAGGACTGTGTTATGAAACTGTGAACAAGGATAGATTATTAACTAATGGAATCTTTGTACTACTCCTACAGTTAATAATCTTAGGATACTTGAATCACGAAATTCTGATCATGTTGAATCCGTTTGTTTATCGTCATGAGACACAACTTTTAATGACTTACCTGAATGACAATGAGTATAATCTTAAATTTACCCATGAATCCAGTAATAACAGCATCCCTTTTCTAGATGTTACATTATTTATCTCCAACAACAGAATTGAATCCAAACTATTTAGGAAGAGTACCTCCTGTAACTCAGTCTTACATGCCAGTAGTGCCCACCCCATTTCCCAAATTGGGGCAATCCCATACGGTGAAATGACTAGACTGCGACGCAATTGCAGTACAGATGACATATTTGCAGCAGAAATTGAGATCCTTAACCACTTGGATGCTATGCTACTTCTGGAGCTTCAATGTAATTTCCATTGAAATCAATGGAAAGTCCATGACGAGTTACCCTTGTCATTAGCGGCGAAGAGGTTAAGAAAAGATTTTTGATAAGAGGATTTGATAGTCAACTACTGAATAAGGCACAGGAAAGGGTACATAAAATCTCTAGAGAGTCCACTCTCAAAAGAAAACCTAAGAGGCCCAGACATGGCACTGGCATTAAGCTTGCTATTATAACACAATACAGTGCTAACAGTTCCAAAATTTTTAATGTGTTCAGGAAGCACTGGCATTTATTACAATTAGACAAAGATCTGGAGAAACATATTGGGAACAAACCCCGTATTGTCTACAAGAAGGGCAAAACACTCAGAAACTGGCTTAGCCCATCTACCATCAGGAACCCTGTATCCAATAACCATGCTTTGACCAGTACTAACAAATGGATGCCCATCAAACTCTGTGGCTTTTATAAATGCACCATGTGTAGTATATGTCAATTTGCACTAGACAAAAAGAAGACTTTCTCTTACAACAACAAGCAAACCCTCCACATCAGACAATTTATCAACTGCAATTCAAAGTTGGTTGTCTATTGCATCATTTGTCACTGTGGGTTGATTTATGTGGGGAGTACCATCCGTCCCCTAAAAGAAAGACTTCAAGAACACATTAGAGCCATCCGTAACAACGATACCAGATACCCACTAGCAGCACACTACAACAAGGAACATTTGGAATTGGAGGTACTGGGCATCCGCTTTCATGGCATTGATATGATCAAACCTGATCCGAGAGGAGGGAATAACACTCTGGCCCTCCGTAAACTAGAAGCCCAATGGCTAATCAAACTTCGTGCAGTGGACTTAGGTCTTAACACTGATAGAGATCTACATGTCTTCCTTAAAGATTAGTTTGATTTTCTGTGTTTAATGGGATTCCACGGTATTTCTGTGTCATTTTTTCTATGACTGTATTGTTACTCGTGCTAAATTGTTATATGGCTTAGATGACACTCTGTTACGATATATAAGGATAAGTGGATCCTTTGTCCTCAATACACAGCCATATTCTTCTCTGTATGACATTTAGGCACCACTGATCGCTTTGTCAATAAGAATTCAGATACCTTGTGCAAGACAGAACACATTGCTTTTCCATCTGCTCTTCATGTACTATTTCCCCCATACACTGGTATCCCGAGTATTCTCTGCGTTAGATAATTTCCTTTTTAAGAATGAGATATAGTCATTTATGTATTCTCTGTCTAGTCAAATAATTGCGAACATGTCCGGACACTGTCCATATGCACGTTACAAATCTAGCCTACTAGTCTATTGGGGGTGACTAGCTGTTTCTTTTACTATTGGAACGTTTTTCAACTTTCATCTATACTAAATATACGAATTATGATACACGGCCATCAGAAATGTGTTACTATCCCCGCTATGGCCATGTCTCTTCTTACAAAACGGACACAAAAATGTTCTTTCTTTTCCTCGGATAGGGCTGCTCCTAATTATATTTCCACTGTGAACTTGAGCTGGATATACATTACGCTTTCTAGTTTACCCGTTTTTAAACTATTTTGGCATAATATTCGAACGCTACACTGCGAAGGCATATATCTTAATGCACTTCCTACTATTCCAAGATGGCCGCCGCAGTGGTTTCACATTAGCCGTCTCTGATAGGGCCACGGCTCTTGTCATTTCTTCCCGCGTCAATTATCTCCCGGCGTCTATTTAAAATGGAACGCGGGAATTCTAAATGTCAGTGCCCAGCAGTGGAGATCCGGCGCCGATGAGAACGAACGGAAGGTAAGATTGGGAGTCCTGACATGTGGGATCCACACTTGGCGCTAGCAACTCTTCCTGGGGGATACTAATGCTGTTTGCATTCGTCGTTTTTTTTATCACATACATTTCTTTTTTATGTAGCACGTTGTGGGCATACACTTGGTGCCTTTATTGCATCTGCACCTTGGTGGTGCATTTTGCATTAACTATGGATTAAAATTGGCTTTGAATGAGGGAAAGCTCTAGTTTAATGTCCCTATTGACAAATCCTATCCTAATATACTGTACCTTGACTGCAGGGTCATTTCAGCAATACCTTTCACGGCATATTTAATACTGCCGATCACCTTGACGCAATGTGTCTACATGTTTGTTATTATATGGTTACACATTGTTTCAACTATAGGACTGTATGGAATACATTGTTTTCCTTAACTGATTATATTTTGCGAGTGCCGACTTGGCACCCCGCTTGCAGGGTCATTTTTTAGCTCTTTTACTGACAATTTGCCTACTACATGAAGTCTGATGTGTAGACTTATCAAACTTGAGGTGCACTATGTCTACCTACTCTGTTTTTCAGACTTATCAAGGTCTTCAAGAATCTTAACCATAGTAAGATAAGACTCATCTCCACGCAGCGAGTCGTACTACCCTACCAAGTGAGTCATCAGTACATTTTTCCAATTCCTTTGGCATAAATATGTTATTGCAAGCGTGAGAATACATGGGCTTACTTTCGGTGGTTAACCTCTTAGCATCAGTCTTTCAATTTGAGCTTGCGCAAGCCTACAACATCTATTGGGAATGTGTCTTGGTACACGCCCCAACACATATATATGTCTGCTTATGTGTTTGACCATTATATCAAAGGACCATGACTGGTATGCCCGCGTTCTTCCCAACTTACAGGACATACTTCCACGACTGTCCTTATGTTTTATAATACTCAACGTGGGGCCTAATATCTTAAAGTTACAAAGGTGGAACCTACACCAGGAATAGCTCGCTGTGATCACCACACCGAATAGGTAGGGGTAGTTTCTGGAATTTGGCTGAACTCTTCTTCTTTTTTCTTTTGACTGTTTGTCTTGGATATTTCTATAATATACTTTTCTGTCACATTTTATTTCTGTCTCATTAGGATTTTTAATATCGACGCTTCATACCTGCATCCTTTTGAATCATAAGACCTCCCCGACGCCAGACCAGTATAGACTGACTAAGATAGGTAGGTCTATGCTTTGTTAAAAGTGAATTCCGTTTTGGAGTCATAGATTTGAGGTTACCGTTCTGAGGACTGTGTTATGAAACTGTGAACAAGGATAGTTTATTAACTAATGGAATCTTTGTACTACTCCTACAGTTAATAATCTTAGGATACTTGAATCACGAAATTCTGATCATGTTGAATCCGTTTGTTTATCGTCATGAGACACAACTTTTAAATTTAACAATTTTATGGACTGTCTGGCTTTTTTCAATGTATTCACAATGAACTCATGTATAGTATAAAATGTCCGTGTTTTTAGTGGTTTTTCTTAGGACAAACTATTGAATGTTAGTGTAAATATTGTATATATGAGACCACACAAATAGTTCGATTGTACATACTTAGGGACACTGTATATATTTAGTTTATAATCATTAGATGTACTTATTGTAATTTTTATGTTTCCAGCCTTGAAAAAGCCCTGGTGAGGGCGAAACACGTGTCGGCAGTGTAAAGCTGGAAAACTTTTAATGTGTTTGACAAATAAAGAACTTGAAGCACAACATTTGTTTTTGGATCCATACTTTGAAGCTCCTTAACTCCTAATGAACCTACGGTTGATGTTGGTGTAACAACCTTGAAAAAAACTATTATCTTACAGAAATTTCTCTGATAACTGACTTTGTAGAGGGTGCTTGTGCAACTTGGTTGTCTCTTGATTCTTGGTACTTGCATTAAGTTGCGTTGCTTAAACACCCCTGGTGGTGGGTGTCTTATCAAGTTCTCAGTGCACCTCTTTGGATACTTCACGTATAACGTGCCCAGTGAGAATATTCATTAACAGAAGGTGCGGATGTTTTCTCTGGGTGAGAAACACTACCACCAAGTTTGTTGTATAATGATGCTACAGCATTGATCCTGGGGAGGTAGGTGATACGTGGCATCTGAGCTGCTCAAACCAGAGATGTATAGTCTCATCCGCCACTGCTCTTTTATACAGTAGGAACATTGGCAGGAGCGGCTGGGACTATGATGCTGCAGTGTGGGGTCTGGGGGAAAGAGCAGTGTGAGATTATGAGGGTCAAACAGCAAAGGCGGCATCCTAGACCCAAGCCAGTGGCAATGTGCCGCACAACATGCTACTATCCCTGCATATGGGTAGTGAAAGGAGCTGTAATAGTTCATTAATGGGATGTTTTTCACCTTGGGGTTCAGAGTGACTACATAGAGAACTCGAGCTTCACATGACTGGGGTATCACTCAGAATCATCCTGTGAAAAACATCCCTGTAATTCACTGTTATCCAACAATGATTCTATATTTTTCTGTCGGGACTCTGTTGTGCCAAGTGTTGGAAGGGCCCTTTTCTATTTTTGAAGAGCTGAGCAGAGATCAGGTTGCGCTGTAACTGCCCAATATATCCTTCTCTCTAAATCCAAACTCAAGACAGATTTATTTATTACCATGTTCAAATATTCTTGACCTGACCCTGCAACCTGCAGACCCCGGTTACTGGGAGCCCTGTGGGTCTCCCTGTATCACTAATTGTTAATGTGTATATTATAAAAAAGCACATGTAATGTGAAAACTGGCTGCACGTTGCACTGTCCAGTAATTATACCAAACCATGTCAGTAGTAGAGAAAAGTGAAAAACTTTAGGCTCCTTGTTGTAGAAAGAGAGCTTCCCCCTTTCCGCTTACTCTGCATGCATTAATCAATGTGTTAATTTCAAGTAGGATGATACTCATAAATAACTCAATTATAAATAAGCAGCACTCCTGGTTCCTCCCTTCTTTGCAGAGGTGCTCTTGGCACAGGATGTACCGTCCATTTATTGATGGGCTTCCATCTCTACACTGCATACCTTTCACCTGTCCCTCTGGGCAAGTAATGTCCTTATAATGTACAGCAGGGGGTACTTTAATCCTTATATCATTACACAGGACTCTTGGTTCCTTCCTTCATGGCAGAGGTGCTCTTGGCACAGGATGTACCTTCCATCTATTGATGGGCTTCCATCTCTACACTGCATACCTTTCACCTGTCCCTCTGGGCAAGTAATGTCCTTATAATGTACAGCAGGGCGTAGTTTACTCCTTATATCATTACACAGGACTCCTGGTTCCTTCCTTCATGGCAGAGGTGCTCTTCGCACAGGATGTACCTGCCTTCCATCTACTGATGGGCTTCCATCTCTACACTGCATACTTTTTACCTGTCCCTCTGGGCAAGTAATGTCCATATAATGTACAGCAGGGGGTAGTTTACTCCTTATATCATTACACATGACTCCTGGTTCCTTCCTTCATGGCAGAGGTGCTCTTGGCACAGGATGTACCTTCCATCTATCTATTGATGGGTTTCCATTTCCACACTGCAGAACTTCATGCTGTCCATCCGGGCAAGTAATGTCCTAACAATGTACAGCCGGGGGTATGTTATTCCATATATCAATACCCAGGACTCCTGGTTCCTCCCTTCATGGCAGAGGTTGCTCTTGGCACAGGTTGCACCTTCCATCTATTGATGGGCTTCCATCTCTACACTGCATACCTTTCACCTGTCCCTCTGGGCAACTAATGTCCATATAATGTACAGCAGGGGGAAGTTTACTCCTTATATCATTACAAAGGACTCCTGGTTCCTGCCATCATGGCAGAGGTACTCTTGGCACAGGATGTACCTGCCTTCCATCTATTGATGGGCTTCCATCTCTACACTGCATACCTATCACACTGTCCCTCTGGGCAAGTAATGTCCATATAATGTACAGCAGGGGGTACTTTACTTCTTATATCATTACGCAGGACTCCTGGTTCCACCCTTCATGGCAGAGGTGCTCTTGGCACAGGATGTACCTTCCATCTCTCTATTCATGGGCTTCCATTTCCACACTGCAGAACTTCATGCTGTCCCCCCGGGCAAGTAATGTCCTTATAATGCACAGCAGGGGGTATGTTATTCCATATATAATTACCCAGGATTCCTGGGTCCTCCCTTAATGGCAGAGGTGCCCCTGGCACAGGATGTACCCGCCTTCCATCTACAGATGAGCTTCCATCTCTACACTGCATACCATTCACCACTGTCCCTCAAGCTGAGCAATGTCCAAGCCTGAAGCTTCTGGAAAGACACACTGACCCATGCAAAGTGCCTCTGTCAATGCTGTAATTCCAAGAACATTAGCAAAGCCAAAATATGAGCGAGTTGGAACAGGATAACGGTCATCAGTGGGGAGGGAGGGACAAGGACCACATTCAGATCTGGGAATACAGGGCTGAAGGGCGTGGGTCCTTCTAAAAAAGAAAAATAATGAATAAAGGAATAAAATCCAAAGCATTCATGGACTGCTTGCAAAAGTGTCCACATCTGTGAAATACCATGGCTGAAAGCAGCACTGATAGACAGCCCTGTCAGCCAATGACAGATGGAGGCTAAGGGTCACCAGGCAGTGGATACAAGGGTCTCTCCAAAAGCTCCTTTCTGTATAAGGATGGGGAGAATAAAGAAGGAAGGAAGGGAGAGAAGAAGATTGCTTACGGGTAGAATCAGGCCTAGAAGACATGAAAGACGGTAGGAATGTAGCAAGGAAGGGAGCAGGGCTACTAAGAAAAATAGGAGGTAGATGAAAAATAAAGAAAGACAAATGTAATGAAAAATAGGCAGACACAGCTGGAGATTTCACAGCGAAGCAACCAAATTGCCTTAGAAATTGGTATCTGCTCACTCAAAGCAATACCTGTAACTCCGGTCACTGAGGACTGGGGACCCGGATCACAATGAGGGGTCCCTGGGGGAGAAAGGCTCCCCCAGTTCTTTTCACAGTGGTGGCTCCTCCACAAAGGCAGCAAAAGAAAGAAAAAAAGAAAATGATAATAACAGAATGTTGTTATCAATTTATTTTGCCCTCCTGCTGCGGCAGCGTGCATGGAGGGAGTGACCTAGGCTGCAAAGCAGGGAAGCAGTGATAGAACACTCCTGTACGCAATGATTCTTTAGTCAGCCCTCGTGGGCCGCCCAAAACGGTCATGCACATTTCCGAGTTCTCTATGCAGGCGGCATTGCAGCTTGCATGGAGAGCATGCCCACCCCACCAGCCCCTGGCTGAGCACAGTGTCATACTGCTCAGACCAATCACAATGCTGCATTGCTGAATTGCGATTGGCTCAGGGGAGGGAGCCTGGCTCCCTGCTTCCTGTTCTGATCTGGAGTCAGACACAGGCGAGCAGGAGAGAAGACGTGGGAGCCGGTGGTGTCAAGGTAAGTGTATTATTAATATTTTTTGGGGGCCTGCGCCCACCCCTCATGCACTCACCCCCCCCTACCCACATGCTGTGCAGGCCACCCCAGGCTTTTTGCAGAATAGTACAGGCAACTGTGACAGGCATTTATAGAGATAGGATGGACAGGGGAAGGAGCGGGATGTAGGGAAATATATAAAAGGTGGGGAAGTTAGAGGTCAATATCTCTGTTTGAATTGCCCTTTTTTGCAGGGTCATCCCTGAACTTTTTGCCTTCGTCCTATTCTTTTTTCTGACCTGGTGTTGGTGGTTTTCGGACTCTGGGCACTTTAGCACTGCTGTCCAATGTAAAGTGTGTGTGCTCTCTGTGGTAAACATGGTAAGATTGGTCTACATCTGTATTAAATGTAGCTATCAGTCCCCAGTAAAGTGGTATCTCATATACCCGCGCCAGTAAATTAAATGCTACTTGTGGGCATGCAGTGCTGCTTCCGCCACCCATAAAAGTAGCCTTTCAAACCTGTCCCAGGCCTCTGCCATTGCAGGGCCTGTGTATGCAGTTTACACGTCTGTGACCCCCCTTTTTTTACCCCATGTCTGTCACCCCTAAGGTAGGCCCTAGCTAGCCCTATGGGCAGACTGCATTTTAGGTACAAGTTAGGACATGCACCTTAAGTGTTTGGCATCTCCTGGTGGTGACAAACAGCTATTTTGGTTTCTCACTGCTTTGAGGATGCCCTCTAATAGGAATGCATTGGGGTTTCCTGATAGGTATTTTCAGTGGTAGTTCTTGATATGAGAGGAGCAGCGTGGCCAAGTTTGGTATGCTTGGAATTGTGAAAAGAAATACTGCGTAATGGTGTGTGCAGATTTATGATCACTATTTTAGAAATGCCACTTTTAGAAGCTGACATTTCTGTGTGCTGTGTGTCTTTGTGCCTGCCTGATGTGTATTGCATGTCTGGCTCTGGAGTGACAGGGGCTGTGATGGTGTGTGGCTCCAGAAGGGAAGGGTGAGTCAGTGCTAGACTGAATAGGCAGATCTACATTTGGAGTAGAGGGAGGAGTAGCCCTGACCCTGAATGGGTCTGCGCCTGCCTGGTTTAATGCTGGCTTCACCATCCTGTAGTGTGCCTGTGGACAGAGCCCAACCTTATAAAGAAGGGTGGAACCCCTCTAAAGAAATTGCATAAGTACCCCCAAGACCAGTTTGAACTGGTTTCCTAAGCCCTGTGCCAGGGCAGAACAAAGACACACCCAGTATAAATATCGTGGCTGTGACGCCATGCCATGGTGCTGTTTTGGGTACTTGGATGTACCTGCTAGGCCACAGAAGGAACTGCTCCTCTGCTGAAGGGCCCTGTGAGCTGGTCTGCCTGTGCCCAGCTCTGCCAAACTTTGCCGGGGTGAACTTGGACCCATCGTCGGGTCCTTGCTAGATTCACCCCCTTTGCCTTGAGGAGAACGCTGCTGTTGTGGACTGGCAGGATGCTGCTGGGGCCCGCGGTGGTGTGAGGAGCACCTCAGGAGCTTTTGGTCCCCAAAGCGTAGGGCCGCGTACTATCCCGAGAGAATCCTGGCTTGAAGATTCCCCTGTGCAGCGGGAGCCCACCCTGCATTTTTGTTGTCCAGCGAAGCGCCGCACCAATAGTGGAAGTCAGGCAAGCAGCCTGGTTGTGAGTAGGGCAACGTTCGTGAGCCGAGGACCAATACAGGTAGATTTTGCTGCTGGAAGTAAGGCCCCAGTGAGCCTGGAGGAAGGAGTGGCCCCTGTGTGCAGGTGGGAGCCCCGTGTGTTGACAGAAGAGTCGGAGCCGTTCGGACTCCATATCCGCCTTCCCCGTCTCATGGAGAGTGAGAGGCATGTCCCTGGGGATCGACAGCTCCAGTGAGAAAGACCGGGCGGCACGAGGTGAGGCCCATTGAGCAGGTGCCTTCCAGGCTCACTGTGGGCACCTGGTACCTGCACACCAGAAACCCCGGTGAGTAGGGCTGAAGCTTTGGAGCACTGTTGGTGCCATGGGTGGCATCGGAAGAGCCCTGGTGAGGGGGACTCTCAAGGCACAATTAGTGCCATTGCTTTTGCTTTCACAGCTGGTGTGTAAAAGAGGTAGAGAATGCAGGAATGTAGCAATGTGTACATAAAATGTGGTACAGCTAGGAAAATTTACTATGCACTATTAACACAGTAACCTAAAGTGGACCTCAGATTCACATTACTAATCCTTCTCTCAGTCCTGGAAGAGTGGCAAAGGGCAATTAGGTTGACTTGAAGGAAGATGTGTAAAGCATTTCAGAGTACTAACATGGACCATAAGTAACTGACACCACTCAAAAGAAATACGACACTAGTCTATAAACATGTCTTTGAGGAGTACTGCTGTGTGCAGACATGGGTCTCTTCTTTGTCCTTTTCTTTGTCAGAGCAGATCTGGAGTTCTGGTGACAGGGGTGCCCTTAAATCCTGGACTTAGAGGGTGGTTAGGGGTGTGAGGGTCAGCAGCCATCGGCTACTGGTTCTTTGGTTAATCCACCCTTGAGGTGGCCATATCCGGTGAGTGTATGTCAACTTTGTACCCAGAACCCACTATTCTTGGGACTTTTCAAGATGGCACGACCGATCTTTGGCTATGCAGTCCAGCTTGTTCACCCTAAGGGGTGTGGCTAGCTTTTGGGGAGTGTACGCCTCCTGACTGGCTAATTTCCCTCCTGCTCACCAACACAATTCCCCGGGCAGGGGGAGTCTTTGTAATCGACTGGAGTACAAGTCACTTGCATATCAGAGGATTCGCCTTTGAAGCTCACCACAGTGTGTGCCTTTCACCAGCCATCCTTGGAGGATGGAGGTGTGACTGCCTTCCTGCATGCCCAGGCCTTTTGTCTTTTTCCTGTGTGAGGAGAAGCACTTCCAACAGGAGGTTAGACTTCTGTCTTCACGCCAATCGGCTTGAAATGCCCACCAAGGCACAAGAAGACTGAGGCATCTTGCTGGTATCCTCCAAGGATGCCAACTGAGTACATGCCAGGTCAACCTCAACACTAGAATCATGTCAAGGGTGAAACAGCACAGTGTTTGATACCAAACATGGCAGACTTTGATAGTGCCACAATGGAGCTGGCTATCTCGGGGTTGCCTGATAGCCAGCCCATGTTATCCTATGGACAACCATTCACTTACAGTAATCTTGAATGGCAAGGTTACTGTAGAGGCATATATGCTTGCACCTATATGTCTGCACCATTACCATTGCATACTCTGCCTCCTGGGCTAGAGGAGGCTTACGTTAGGGGTGACTTACTTATATTAAGGGCAGTGAGGTGACTCTGTCACACATGGTCTGTACAGAGTCGATCTTGACCGGGGAAGCTGCTTGTGCCTACTCTGATGGCAGCCCTGCAGACTTTACTTTCACTTGGGTCTCTCAAGGTGCCACAAATAGTGATGCAGCCCTGGTGATCTCTGGAAGTTCTCCCCTTGGTTACCAATGGTACCATATACTTGAGACCTATGGGGGGGTTAAAGTAACTTGCCATAAGAATGCAACAATTCACATGATCTTGTGTGGAAGAGAGCATTGGCACGGGGCCTTGTTAGCAGGTCCCAATGCTCTTTCATTGCTAAAGTGAAGGAGGGGTGACCATCCAAGTAGGGTACTTTTCTATATGCTCACTTCCTTTAAGCTCAGTATTCACACTTTTTCTGACAATCACTTATTGTCTCTCATTTATCAAACATTTTATATATAGCACTAGCTAGACCCAGGGGAACGGAGCGCTTTACATAATCAAGAGCCAGGGAATAAACTAGACACTTAAGGCCAGATGTAGGTCGACAATTACCGGTCGGTAACGGCCGATTTCGGCCGTTACCGACCGGTAATTGGTTTTTGAGATGTAGGGGGCCCCAATTTTACCGAATCTGTAAATTTACTGATTCAGTAAATTTACAGATTCGGTAAAATACCATGTGAGAAAAAAAACCTTCGTAGACGTCATGAACCGAAACTACACTCCCCAGAATGCTCTACCGAACAAAAGCGAACTCCTCCGCAGCTGAGAAATCGGAACACATCAACCTCTCCTGTTTCTTCACAGCGGATTCCGGAGCCAGGGGGAGGAGTTGAACCCGGAAGGAACTGCGGGGCACCAATAAAGATTGATGCGACCCAGGAAGAGGCGTCTTGGACCAGCGGAAAGGCGGAGCTGAATGCGGAAGAAGAAGCGAGCGCGGAGGACGCCGAGGATCGGAACCGGGATCAGCGAGCCGAGGGACAGGACGACGTACTAGACATCGAGGAAACGGGGGAAACCAAGGAATCCTGGTCGGAGGAGTGGTGGTATCCCCCGGAGGAAGTTGGAGAGCGTGCCGTGACTCTGGAGAGTTACAGCGGGGCCGGTGAGTGACACAGTACCTGGGAACTGTTACGGGTGGCTGGAGGTATCTTTTGTATGCGGGTGAAGGGAGGGAGCATATGAGGGGAATTGTCACACATGCATACATGCTCCGCAGTGCCTTACTCAGCCCTCAGACATCCTATGGTATTACTCTTATGTTTGCACGGGTTTTCTTTTCCTTAAGAGCTGACCTACTACCACGTCCGACTTTACCTCATGGAAAATTCTTTCACCCTTCCCTCACGCACAATTCTTAACCCCTCACTTCCCTTTTATTTCTACTGAGCACTACCGGGTGTAGGGGTCAGTTGAACATTGTTGACCCAGACCACTGACAGGTCCCATTCTTTCACTCCCCTGGTGAGCCTCCGGGTGAAGATACGCCACGGATGCCTCAACACCTCAACCACCTCGTTACTCAACCGAAGAGGGCAGTTCAACGCTGGCTTCGTCATCTATTCCCTCAGGAAGCGAGAAGACCCCAGAGGAAGAGACTTTTGACCCTGTATTAACTCCTGGATCTGTTTCAACTGTTAATAAAGAGACTCCTATTCGCCACTACATCCAGCCTCCGCGTCTGTATATCCGCCCTGGCCTCCCACATACCGACTCGTTATATTTACCGAATCTGTAATTCGAGATGTAGCTGGCACTTCAAAGAGTGCCACAGGCCCTTTAGGAGTCGATATTTACCACCCAATCCTATTGGGTGGTAAAATACCGAATTCCAGTGTACTTGCACATCTGTGTATGTACACCTATGCCATGTGACACACAGACATGCCCTTAGGGCATGTATGTGTGCCACATGACACACAAGCCTGCAATTGGGGTGCTACAGGGTGTCAAAGTGACACCCCATTCCCCCTGCCAGGATTCGGTATTTACCGATTCGGTAAATACCGATTCGGTATTTCCCATTGATTCCTATGGGCTTCACGGCCCATAGGAATCAATGGGAAATACCGATTCGGTATTTACCGAATTGGTAAATACCGAATCTTACAGAATCGGTAATTGAAAATAAAAATTACCTACATCGACCTACTTCCAATTTACCTACTCTTAAAAACCTACATCTGGCCCTTAGTTACTGACATTAAAACAATCTTAAGCTAATGTACAAACAGCTATAAATACACTTGGAAAAATGTGGCAATAAAAGTGGAATACACTATGTCACAGACCTCTGCCAGGTCCTGAAGGCAGTTAATGTTTAATGGCAAGTCGCAACTTAAAAGTCCAATTAAAGAATGAACATTCAAGGTCAAAGGGGCAAATCAGACATAAAGGGGTCAGATTGAGCGACTGATAGGAGCAAGGTTGAGAATTGTTTAAGTGTTACAGTATTTCTTGAGGAGCAGGCATTTAAGGTCTCTTTTGAAGCCAGAGAATTAAGGGTTGCATCGTCAGTCCTTTGGTAGGGAGTTCCATATTCTGTAAGCGTTACCCGAGAAAGAGCGAGCCTGCATAGATTCTTTTTTAGTTTGGGAGGAACAAGAAGAAGTATGCTGGAACTTCTCAATGCTCTGGATCAGCCTGATTTAATTTAGTTTGTTGTCTAAGTATTCAGTGATGTTTGAGTGAATGGCTTTGTGGGTGATACAGGCGGTCTTAAAATTGCATCTTCCTTCTATAGGAAGCCATTGAGTATCTTGAGTACAGGCGTGATGTGCTTAAATCTTTTAATATCTGGGTGCCATGTTTACGTACGGATATGAGGGGAGCAAGGTGCGATTTCCGGGTCCCTGTGATGATAGCATCCCCGTAGTCAAGTTTGGAGAGAACCAGACATTGAACGACCCATTTGAAGTCATCCGAGGGAATTAATGATATAATTTTTTTAAGGTGTTTAAGTGTGTACATCGTTCCTTTTTACTGAGTTTCTGGTGGGTTCTTCCATTGACAAGTCTATCCAAGGTGAATCCTAAGAATTTAGCCCTATTGAAAAGAATGAGAGTACAGTTTAGAGCCTTCAGGTCTTTGATCCAGTCTTTGATAGGAAGGTGATTACTTTTGGGGGAGAACAAGATCATTTCTGTTTTGGTGGGATTTAATTTCAGATGGTGAGCATCAAACTACGATAATGTATTACACAGTGTGGAGAAGTGTGGCTCAATCGTTAGAGCGGCAGACCCTGATGCAGAGGTCTAGCCCGGGACCAGGGTTCAATTCCCCGCCTCGGCGGATCTTGGGCTCAAAATTCCATGGACCTGATAATTCTCGCCTTGGTGCCTATTCCAATCATGGAGTCCGACTCTGGGCAATAGCTTGCTTAATCTCCACACCGGCCCCCACAATGCTAAGGATGCCTGGCCTCCACCTTGAGGGGGCCCAGGAGTGGATGCCTCACAGGAAAAGTCAGGATGGGTTCCACAGCGGTATTCGTACAAGTGCCTTGAGACCCTTGCGTGTGAGTAATGCGCTATGCAAGTATCAATTTACATTATATTTACAGTGTGACATTGAGATGACGGATGTCACTGGGGGAATTAATTTTGTAGTAGAGTTGTGTGTCATCTGCAGAGAGGTAAAATTTGATTCCAGCTTGCTTTAGGATGATTGAAAGGGGCTCTATGAAGAGATTAAAAAGTGACGGGGAGGGGATTGAACCCTGGGGCACTCCAAGAAAGATCGATTTGGGTTTCGAGAGGCAAGACTCGATTTTGATTTGTTGTGACCGGTATTGGAGGTAAGAAGTGAGCCATTCTAAGAAAATGCTATTCATACCGGCACAGATCCTCAAAGATTCCAGTAAGACTATGTGGTTCACAGTGTCCAAGGCCGCTGATAAGTCAAGAAGGTTATGTATGCATACATCACAATTGTCTAAAGATCTATGTATGTCATCTCTAATATTAAGCATGGCATTCCAGTGCTACATCCTTTCCTGAAACCTGAATGGAAGGAGTCAAATAGGTTGGAAACCTCGATATGTCAGTTGAGTTGTTGTCAGACACATTTTTCCATAGTTTTGGCAAGGAATGGGAGGTTGGAGATAGGCCTGATGTTAATGAGATCATTCGGGTCTGCCCTGGGATTCTTGGGAATGGGATTGATTTGACCTAGTTGAAGGGAATCAGGTACACAGTCCGAGGCTAGAGAAGAGTTAATGATTTTTGTGCAATACGGGGCAATGAAGTGGTTAAGGTTGTGTCCTATTTTAGCAAGGAGGGGATCCATGGTATGAGAAGTGGGTTTTAGTTTTCCAATGATATTGAAATCCTCAAGTCATGGGTTGGAAGACAGGCGAATTTGCGTTATTTTTCAATTGGACGTTGAAAAGGTTGCCGCTAGTACCATTAGGAGCCATATTTTGGAGGGGCAAGGTCCAGGGGACAGAATGAGATAGTGTGTGGAGTGTCTTGGCAGATTGGTTGTATGGGGGGTGGGGTTGTTATTGCAATGAAAGATTGATCAATTTTCATTAATTTGTCTGTGAAGAAACTGGCATATTCTTCACAGCATTCATTAGAGGCTACGATTTCTTGTGAGGGGGATTTGGTGGTTTGTGGTCTGACGATTTTAAATAGATCTCTAAGCCTACATTTTTGGGCAGTCAAGTTGGTTGCGGAGGAAGGTGGCTATTTCTCTGAAGATGTGCTTCTTATATGTCATCTTTGCAGTTCTGAGTAGCCTAAAATGTTTTGATGATGGGTTTTGTCTCCAAGTCTTTTCAGCTTGCCTAAGATGTCTTCTATCATTGTTGAGATCCAAGTTAAAACAAGATTTTGATTATATTGATCTTTGTTGTTTTAACTTGAGAGGTGCCACGAGGTCCAGAACGTTAGTTATAGCATTGTTGAAGAATGTGGTCAGGTAATTTACTTTATGGGAGGAGGGGGGATGTTGAAGTTGTTTCTCAGATCTTGGCTTCAAAGTCCTTTAGAGAGACTTGTTTGATGTTTCTGGTCCATTTCTTAGGTTTAACTGAAGAGTTTAAGAGTGGTTTAATGGGGGTATCAATGTTGAACACTATGAAAAGGTGATCTGACTAGTCTATAGGTAAGATGGCTCTAAGGGAGGCCAGTTCATGTTTGGTGATAATCGCGTCAAGTGTAGCGTTTTTGATATGAGTTGGTTTATTGCAGAGTTGATTAAGGTCATTCATTTCTAGAAGGTTCATGAGGGGCCTGACTGTGGAGTATTCGGTGTTGTAACAGTGCAGATTAAAGTCTCCCAGGAATACGTCCTTTGTATCTGTTAAGGAAAACCGAGTTAGTAATGTTGATAACTCTTCGGCAAAAAGGGAGCGATTTCCGGGGGGTGGTAGATGGTGTGGGATTTGATAGGTGTGAAGCCATTGCCTTTAACTTTGACAGCGAGGTATTCAAAGTTCAAGAATTAAGCATTATTTAGTAAGGATAGATGTAATTAGTCTTTGTGGATTATGTCTAGACCTTCACCAGTTTTTTCCAGTCTGTCCTGTCTTATGATGGAGTAACCAGGTGGGGTAAGTGGATCAAGTATGGCATTGGAGTGATTATTGAGCCAGGTTTCTACGAGGATGGCGATATCAATTTCCTCACTGAATATGGTTTATCTGATATCCGTAGCGTGTTGATCTGCTGTTGACAAGCAAGCAAGACAAAGAGGAAAGGGTGTCTTTAGCCAGTTGTAGCGTCTGGATGGTGGTGAAATGAGCAGGTGGTCTGGGCGAGTTAGTAGTAACGTGGGATCTATTTATGCCCACTATAACTGGGATGGTGGAGGGATTGTGTGCCACGGTCAGAGACTTTACAGCTGATTTGCAGTTGGCGGGCAAGCGAGCTAGTAGGCACGGATTGTCTGTTACAGATTATAAGGGCTGGATAGTAGAGAGTTGGGCAGGGGGTATGGGGAGTCTGAAATATCAGGTGTTCTGTTAGTGCCCATTGTTGCTGGAATGGGGGAGGAATGGGTGTGAATTGTACTCTGGAGTGTGGGGAGGTAAGAGTCATTGAGAGCCACAGCTTCCTGAGAAGATAGGGGGCAGTGAGAATGATCGGGCCTATGAGCAGGCCGGCACAGTGGAGTGGAAGGCCATACATTTCATACTCACATCTTGCGTTCACATATCTTTGAGCCTATCCTTTTACACCCTTCTTTCACAGCCCCTCTTTTCTGTCCCAGACTCTCTTCCTACCAAACCATCTTCACTTACACGCACTCATACTTCATCACCTATCAATGACACGCTCTTTTCATACACACATGCACATATTCCATTCACTCTTTCAAGCCCTTTCCCTCACAAACCCCACTTACCTGCCTTTCTCACACACTCAGTCTCCTAAGCACAGCCTTCTGCTTAGATCATTCTCGGTTTCACACAAGCACTTTCAGGGGTCATGTATTGGGTGTTGCAGTGGGCATTCCGCCGTAACACTCAATGATTTTAATGCTGCCTCATATAAGAATGGTGGAGCACGACCCTAATCCAAAATAGATAACACTGTGCTCAGCCGTTCTGAAAATGCAGTGATGAACTGCGTTTACAACAATACGGGACAACCCTGCGTTTTCCCTAGTGCTGGCGCTGAACTCAGCTGCACATAGCCAACGCAGGCAACCTCGCACCATAGTGCAAGGGGGCCTGCATTGAGGAAATTGTTGTTTACGTGCAAGAGGGTGTTACTTCCTGCACATAAACAATCCAGAATGGCGAGTTGTAACTTGCATGTGTGCTACTTTGTGCAGCACACATAGAAGTTGATTGTTTATGTGCAGGTAGGGACACATTCTTGCACATAAACAATCCTTCACAGCATTTTGTGCAACACAGCACACATAGAAACAGCAACAACAAGGAGAAATTAATACTTTCTCATCGTGTTTCCATGTAGAGAACAGGTTTTCCCTGGTCTTCATTTTGGCACTATCCCATATTTACGTCATCCTTGTAAATATGGGGCAGTGGCAGAATTAAATAGGTGTTGCGGTGGAAGGCCCACCGCAATACCTATTGCCCACCCCTTTCACACTAAGTATAGTGTTAAAAGGTGTCTTATTTACAAGGCAGCGATAAGTCACATTAGGGGGCTTAACACTGACTTGTAAATAAGGCAAAGCCCCTCTAGCCACAGGAACATTGATAAAAGTGACATTTCTGTGGTGATAGGGCTTGTAAAATGCCTCCTTGTCTTAACATGGCTCAACGAGGAGAAGTGCTGCATTATGCAGCACACATAGAAACAGCAAAGTGTCTTTGATTGTTTATGTGCAGGAAGGTGTCCCTTTCTGAACATAAACATCATTCACTAAAAACAAATTACAAGTGGCACATTCTATGTGTGCTGCAGCATGCAGCACACATAGAAGTCACAATATTTAGCTTGACTTAAAGGCCCTTCTGCAAGATTGTAGAAATGTCTTCAATGCAGTGATACCTTTTTTTATGTAAATCTTTTTATTTAACAGTCTCCACATAAATGTACAAATCTCAAAATCATTTTGGTTTACAGTAGAATCAGGTAATACACAGTATTGCAACATAGTTCATTGAAATTCACGGGGATGCGGAGTCATCTTCAGTAGCATCACATGGAGGTACACAAATATCTCCCCGATAGGCATTCCAGGGGGCCCACACTTTAGACCATTTGCGGGGACAGTCCCTCAACATACACCAGTCTAGATCCTGTTCGCAAGCTACGACTGTGGGCGGATGCGGGGCTCCCCAGAGCTGTGCGATATTTCTCTTGGCAATCATGCAAGTGTGACCCATTTTGTTGTGTAGGCATTGAGGTCAGTAGGTTCCCAGATATATATGAGGCACCTAGGTTCTTCCGGTGGATGGCTTACCCCCAACACTTCACTCATGATTGTGTGAAGTTTGCGCAAATATTCTTGGATTTGGTCACAATGCCATAGGATGTGTATGAACGTGCCTAATTGTGTGCACCATCTCCTACAAGAACCGTCTGTCAGCCCATCCATGTGTATCAGTTGGGGACCAGTTATATAAGTTCTATGAAGGATCTTTAATTGCACCAGTCGAAGTCTTGTTGGGATTGCAACTTTCTTTGGAGAGGAGACCACTTCCTGCCAGGTTTCATCATCTAATTCTATTCCGTCCTCCATCCATTAATCTTGTAGCTTGAGGAGAGGGTTATCAATGTTATTAATAGGCTTCCGATATGTTATGGAGATGGCCCTATCAGGTAGAAAGCAATCCAGTAGCCTGTCCTCCGGTGGGGAAATGTCTGGTACATCAGAGTCCTTGGGAATAGCAGCTTGCACCGAGTGTCTGATTTGTAGGTAGCAATAGCATTCAGAATCTGCCAGGGCATATTGAGATGGCAGAGTACCAAAGTGCTTCACCCCCCGCCCCCGCACACCAAAGGTCTAAGATATGGGAAATCCCTATTAGGTCCCGTTTGTCAAATCCTTTTGAATTCCCATATAACCTAGTTTTTGTGAGTCCCACAGAGATGTGGCCATTGTCAATTTGTTTTGCCAACCTATTGATTTAGTGGCAGAGTGCCAGATTTTAACTGTATAGGCTGTGGGTCCGGTGAGTGGATATTTATTCGTCGTTAAAGATAGTGCTCTCGAAACGGACCCTTTGGGTAATAGCCATCGGTCTATAAGGAATCCCGGGTTGTCCGGGTGTCCGTACATACAGTGGTTGATAGCTGTAAGATGTGCGGGCCAGGAGTATTTTTTTATGTCAGGCAGCCCAATTCCCCCATCATACCAACCAAGTGTTCGTTTTTCATCGCTGTGCGCGGCCTTCCTCCCCATAGCAGGTCTCTAAGGAGCCCTTCGATGTCTTTAAAATACGCGTTTGGAACAGAATCAGCTGAGTTCTGAAGTGGATACTGAAAGCGAGGCAAAGACATCATTTTAAATAAGGCAGCCTTGCGCAACAGCGAGAGAGGGATGGACTTCCAATGCATTTGATCACTCTTGAGCCATTGCAGTGGAGGGAGTAGAATACGGGCATAGCGAATTGAAGGGTCTGAAGATACAAAAATACCCAGGTACTTGAAGCCTTCTGAGACCACCAGAATCTGGCAATTTCAGGGCAAAGGGGGAGAGTTCCCAAAAGGACATAGAGGAGCAATTTTTACCAATTGATTCGAAACCCAGAGTACCTCCCAAAAGTAGCCAGTATATCAAAAGCTACTATTAGGATCTTTTGGGGACGTAAGATAAAGAAGAACATCATCAGCATATAGGGAGATCCGATCTTCCCTTCCTGCCGACCAGCGCATCCCCTGAATCATTACATCTTTATGGATCCATGCTGTGAGTGGTTCTAGGGCCAAAGCGAACAGCAATGGAGAAAGGGGGCACCCCTGACGGATACCTCTACTAATTTCAAAGGGTTCAGACTTTCTGCTATGTACCACTAACTGGGCCACTGGCACATATATAACAACCGTGTCCAGCGACAGAAATTTTGCCCAAAGCCCAGCTTGGCGAGTACTGCAAAAAGGTAGGGACATTCCAATGTGTCAAAAGCCATGGTGGCATCGAGCGAGACCACGACGGCGTCTTCTCGTTACATGGGCACCCTGACCAGGACTCCGTGTAGTCAGCACAGATTGAGGGCGGTGTTTCTTTTAGGCATAAACCCTGATTGGTCTGGATGAACTAGGTCGCCTATCACCTTGATCAGTCTATTGGCCAGCACCTTAGCCAGAATTTTGGGTTCTGCATTTAGCAGCGATGTAGGCCGATATGAGGGGCACTCTGTCCTGGGTTTCCCTTCCTTGTAGATTATGTCTATAGTTGCAATTCATTGGTCTCTTCGTAAAGTTCCCTCCCTTAGGCTATCCTCAAACATAGACTTCAGGTAGTAGGCTAATTTGTCCGGTTGGAGCTTGTAGATCGGAATGCCATTTGGGCCCAAAGCTTTCCCTGAGTATAGCTCTCTTATTGCCGTGGCTATTTCATCAGTAGTGAGTACACTATCCATGAATATGATGTCTGAGTCCGACAGACTAGGAGGAATTATAACTTTAATAAGATCAGTAAAGTCTGTTGCAGGGTATGACGCTACCGAACTATACACAGTTCGAAAATGAGATGCAAAATGGTTAGCTAAGACTTGGGGGTCCGTCACTGAGGAACTATCACTGCTCTTGAGTTCTGGTACAAGTCTGCTGGCCAGATCGTGCTTATCTAACCATGACAGCAATTTGCCAGCCTTGTCGCCCAAGTCATATATTCGCCCCAGCTTTTCCTGCCCCATTAGTTTAGCAAAATCGGTGACCAATGCCTGGCATTCCTCCTGTCGCAGGCATAGGGAATGGAAAGTTTCGGGCGTGGGATCTGAGTAGACCTCCTGTTCCAGACAGTATAGGTCCTGCTCCATGTCTGAGATCTCTTTCACCTTCTCTTTTTGGAGCCAGCTATCAAGGACAAGGCTTGTCCTCGGACCACAGTTTTAAAAGCTTCCCACTGTGTCTGAGGTGATTCTTCTGAGTGTTCATTCTCTAAAAAGTGTTCTTCGATAGATTTGATTAACCCTTTCCATATTTTGGGGTTCTTAGGATGCCACAGATTTATTGGGGCAACTCTCCCCACTTGTGTGTGATCAAGGACTATGTAGACCCATAGTGAGGAATGAGCTCGGAGGCACGGAGACTGCGCTCCTAAAAGCTGCGGACGAGATACGGTCCACAATGGACAATGGAGGAGCCGCAATCCTGATACTTTTAGATCTGTCCGCAGCCTTTGACACGGTCGATCATGCCACCCTGATCGACCGTGTCGCGGCCATAGGAATAAAGGACAAAGCCAAGGAGCTTCTCGCCTCATTTCTGTCCAACCGCCCACAAACGGTGAAGCTAGGCCAATACACTTCCCAGACCTTCTCTTTGCCTTGCTGTGTACCACAGGGATCCTCGCTAAGCCCGACACTGTTCAATATATACGTGTCCGACTTAGCGAGGGTCATCAAATCCCACGGAATCTCGATCACTACATACGCAGACGACACACAACTGGTGTTGTCCGTATACGCCGATGGCACAGCTGTAGCTGCGAATTTCCAAAATGGAATGAAGGCAATAAGCTCCTGGATGTCATCAAATTGTCTTAAGCTAAATTCTGATAAAACAGAATGATGACCTACGGGAGACTGCAACCAACCTGGTCTCCACAATGGTGGCCCCAACAGATGGGACAACCTCCAGAACCAGTATCTAAGGTACGAAACCTAGGGGTTATCTTTGATAACAAAATGTCCTTCCAGCAGCATGCCAACTTGGTGGTTTCATCCTCCTTCCACATTTTAAAAAGGATCAAAAAACTCATCCCTTACTTACCATCTTCTGCAGGCAAAACTTTAGTCAGCACATTAGTTTTCTCCAAAACTGACTATTGTAATGCCTTGCTTCTAAAGGCACAACAAAAGGTCCTTAACAAATTACAGACAGTACAAAATGCAGCAGCCAGGACCCTGCTATCCATTCCCAAATTTGCATCTGTCTCCCCCTACATCCGACAGCTACACTGGCTGCCAGTGAGGAGCCGCATCAAATTTAAAGCTTTATGCATAGCTTACAAAGCTATCCACAACCACGGCCCCCTATTCCTAAGACAAGCCTTCCGCCCGCTCGAACACCCAAGGACATTACGTTCATCCTCGGCTCACCTGCTAAGAGTCCCCCGCACAAGAAGGGCCAACTGGGGAGACAAACGTTTCACTGTTGCCACAGCCAAATTGTGGAACACACTCCCTCTCCACATCAAATGTGCACCAACTCTGCTCAACTTCAGAAAAAAACTGAAAACTTGGTTGTTCCCAGCCTAATTCCCCCCCTATCCGCCAGAGAGTTCTGCAACAATAGCACCGAGACACCCTCGGGTATTTGCGCGCTCTAAAAATTGATAAAATAAATAAATAAATAAATAAATAAGCTGAGATACCCATCGCCAGATGTTGGATTTTGTGTATGCCTGTAATCTGTGATGCCTGGACCAGTATATAATCCAGGCGGGATTAGCTGTTGTGTGCCCCTGAGTGGAACGTGTGTTCTACCTTATCGGGATTATGTGTCCTCCAGCCATCCATTAGTCCCATTGCTTCTAAAAAGCTTGTAAATGCACAAGTGGCCTGAGGAGTAGCTCGAGGAGGGTGCCTGTCTAAAGGCGCCCGAGACAATAGAATTAAAATCGCCTCTAAGCACCAGATATCCTACAGGCAATGCTAGGAGTATTATTCTCAGGTCAGTGAAGGTTGTGCCTGGCATTCCTGCCCTCCCAAGAGCCTGTGACCCCAACATATCTGCCTCAGTCATCTACGTATGTGGAGGTGAGCGAGAAAGGAACCAACTTCTTCTGCATAATACCCACTCCCCTGGAACTAGAGGTGAAGCCCACATGTGCTACCATTGAATATCCCCACCTATGCATTGCTATATATGAGTTACCAAGAAGGTGTGTTTCCTGGAGTAAAACGATGTCCGGCGCCTGCCGCTTAAGATATTGCAACAAAACACTCCTCCTAATTGGGATTCGGACCACAGGCAGTTGAGTACACTGAGACTAAAACAACAGTGAGATCACTCCTTGTGCCCTGGTAAATCACAGCAATGGCATTCAGTAAAGGCACACGCACTCGCCACCAGGCCCAGAGGGTGCCACAGTCAATAAGGTCAGACCCAGCAAGGCACAGATTTTGACCAGCTGCTCCAGCCGCGGGCCCGCACAGTCTCTATGCAGTGTAGCACACACCTGGTGTATCCAGTAGGGCTTCGTGGGGCTCCCACTCGTAGCTCCACAATGGACGCATATGCAGGTAACCTTGCACTCAGCCCCCAGAAACACGGCCACTTCCAGCTCTTTTCTACGTCAGTGCAAGGGGAAACTGGAGTCAGTCATGTGTAGGCATCACCCTGCTTGCTCCAGCGTCCGCGAGGACAAAATCAGTCAAATATTAGAATGTTGGTATTGCTCCGCCATAAACTTGTCCCGCTGTCCCAAGCAGTAACCAGGTCACTGCAGGCGGGCCGCGGGGACCTATCATCAACCTCTGGCAGCCGGCCCACATCCCAGCACGGGCCGGCACAGTCACAGTCCCTCAGGTGTCGCAGCGATCCAGCCCTCGTTCCGCTGGTTTACCTGCCCGTTGTAGGGGGAGGCTCACTGACAACTCCAGAGCTCCAGGAGGTCATCCGGCGGGCCGTGGGGCCCTTTATGTATGGGCTGTAGCCGGCCTGGGGTCAAGCGCACTGACGCGGGATGCAGCGCTGTGTCAGCCCCATCCACTCGGAGGCTGTTATTCCTTCAGTCGGTGCTCCAATGCAGTTCCCAACAGTCACAGGGGAGTTCAGGGCCGATTCCTGAGCTCCGTGGGTTCTGAACTCCGAACTCCCGGGGTGGGGAGGGGGTTGCGCCAGCCCCCTCACCTCCCCGGCCGGTCACTGCAGTAGTCAAGGCCCTAGCGGTAGGAGAGTAGGGTCTGCTTCCTATGGTCACCCCCACTTGTGATTTTCTATTTTTTTTACTTTAGTGTGGCTGTGGGCCTGCTAATCAGACCCGCAGCCCAGCTGTTTTCTCTCTAAATTGATACCATGTACTTTAGGTACATACCTGATTGGGTCACCTTTGTGAGCCCCTGTATAGTGTAACATAGGTACCCAGGGCATAGGTGCATCCAAAGCCTACCAGGGCTGCAGAATGTATTAAGCCACCCCTGGCTGGCCATCCAAACTGACAGCACAGGCTGATCACTCAGCTTGGGTAAGGTGGTGTAATCACCCCTTACTTAAATATAGTATACCTATATCTACACATATATATAGACACATATGCACCTATAAGTCACTCCTATGGTAGGCCTCGACAATCATGGAGGCAGAGTGCTTGGTTTTATCTGAGAGGGTGCCCAAGCATTAGCTGAGCCCCTCTGCAACTTTCGGAACCATCTCCGTATAGCTGTTCTGTGATATAGCCAGACCATATACTCTAAGTGCATTATAATCCTCACAGTTATTCCTAACTTTGGTTTGGCTTTATCAAAACATGTTGTGTAAGGTATCAAACATAAGCATGGGCGAATTTTGCGAATCTGGCATTCGCGAATTTCCGTGTTTGCGAACTCGCAATCCGCAAAATCCGCGAATTCTCGCGAATTTGCGGATTTTTTTTTGTGTTCCCAAGGGTTTCTGCCAGTTCGCGAGGGTTTTTTACCAGTTCGCAATTCGAACTTACTTGTCGGCTCGCAACGGTCGCGACTATGTTGTTTCTACGTCTGGTTCATCATCACAGGTTCCCAGCACCCTCTGTTTCACCACTGCCAGCCTCTGTTTCACCCATGCCACCCTCTGGTACATCAATGCCACCCTCTGGTTCATCATCACTGTAGATTATGGGGGGGAAAAGTAAGCACACCTGCCTTGCTTCAACTGACATGAATTCATTTTGGGTTGGTTTATTAATGTGTCACTGTTTTAAAATTCCAGTCTGGCACCTGCTTCCTTATCTGTAATTTGCTTTCTGTTGCAGTGAAGTTTTTTTTTCCAGGACCTTTGTGGCCTACTTGTAGCTATTCTATGAGCCTGCTGTGAGGGTCAAAGCAGTGTCATACAATTGTTGCAACTAGCAACTGAACTCTGGAGGGGCCCCAGTCAGGAAGCACTACAGGGAATGGTTACTAATGATGAGTTTGAATTTTTGCACCTGCTGAGTGCTTTCAGTTTTGCAAAACTCGTTTTTCTGCAATTTCGCGGGATTCGCGGGGCGCGAACTTGCAAGAGATCGAATTCGGAAGCCGCAAATTCGTGCGAAGATGCGATTTGTTTTTTTGCGGCGTGTTAGTTCGCAAGGTTTTGTGCGTTTTAGCGAGCCGCTTGTAGCGCAACAGCGCAAAGTTACCCTTGCGGTCGTTCACGGGCGCGGCCATCTTGTTTGCATGACGTATTTCCGTTTCCGGGCGTGATGTGTAATCTCGCAAAGTGTGCGGCTCGCTAGTACAATTTCGCGTGTGATCGTGAGAAAAATCTCGCGCGAACTTACCCACGCGGTCGTGAACGGGCGCGGCCATCTTGTTTCTCATTCATTGCTATGGTTCTGGGCATGCTTTTTGTATCCTCTCTGAATCTCTGCCATCCTTTGCTTGTTTGAAGTTTTTTTTAATCTATTTTACTTATTATCTATCCCTCTATTTTTCTAGCTCTATATTTTTGTGTTTTCTGCTACTTTTGGTTAATTTTAAACTACTTTTTTAAACTCTTTTCTTTTCTTCTCTTCCCTATTCTATTTTCTTTATTATTTAGCTTCCTTTCTGCCCAGACCATGGTAAAGGGAGCCGGGAAGCATCCCGAGAAGGGGAAGGGTCCCGCACCCCATGCCTGGCTCCCGTGCGGGCGTTTGAGGGGGGAGCAGGTCGCCCCCCGGGAGATCTTCAGCCCGGAGGAGGTGGCCGCACTAATTTTTTATGTTCAGCGCCGCCTCCCCAGGACCATCATGGCAGGCGGCAAGATCGGTAGCGGGTACGGGATCCGGGAGCGCCGGAAGCGGTGGGAGAAGGTGTGCCAGGCCATGTACCACCACTCTCGGGTCCGGCGCACCTACAACCAGGCCACCCACCGCTGGACGGATGTCCTGGACCGGGAACGTGATCTGCGTGACTTGCTCGGCCTTGAGATCTCCGGGCTTGGTGAGTAGTAGTAGCTATTTCTTTACTACTCTGTTTTCTCCTGCTCTGTGTGTTATTATATTGCAAATTTTTGTTTTTTATCAAGAGCAATAATGCTGCTGATTACATTGTAGGTAAATTATATTTCAAAATCTTCTGTGCATTTCAGGTGCACTGCTCTCCTTCTCAGTAGTGTTGCTATTATGCTTATTTGTTTTCGATTTTGTGTTCATTTCATTGGCCTGTGAAATTATGTATGAGTGTAGTTTAAAGAACTGCGTAATGCTAGAGACTAAGGGTCAGATTTTTAATTACCGGCACATCCCTGCAAAGTAGCAGGGATGCGCCAGTAATTGTGCGCCATGCCACCACCACCCATGGTGCGCCGTATTTACAATGCGGCGCACCATGTGCCCAAAACGTCACCAAAGCATTACGCATCTGTGACGTAAAGGCGGCACATTGCTGGAGTTGCGTCGCAACAATGGCGCAGCTCCATCAATGCTCTGGGGTGCCCTATCTCCCCAATGCTGCGTCAAGTCGTACGTCTGCTTCAAGCAGGCGCAGGGTTAGAGTCACGCATCATTGTCCTCAAAGTGACTGATTGAAATCTTGTAGATTTCCCTCAGCCACTTTTAGGATACGTTCCTGCGCAGGAACGCCCTTCCTTGCGCCGGAACACCCCCTAATGGCGCAGGGCTTTACAACGTGATGCATCTCCCATATGCGTCACGTTGTTAATATACGCCGCACCATGGTGCCTCTTTTGTTCTGCCACTGCGTCACAAAAGTCACGCAACAATGGAGCAAAAGAGCTGCAAGGGGCTTCTAAATCAGCCCCTACAGACTCAAGTCCAGTCCTTCCTTTGTACACATGGCGATAAGAAGAAATAGTGGTGGTGGATTGATAGTTTAAGTATTTTAATGACTGGTTAATGTAGTAGGAAACTTTAGTGTTGTCGCTGATCTGCAATCACGATGGACTTTGTCTGTCACTTCGCGTGCGGCGGACTGCTGCCTGCCAGTCCTAGGCAAACCTTTTTAGTACTTTGTTTAGTGAGTTACATAAGAACTTTCCAAGTCGACGGTCCGCAAATCAAGCAATACTAATAACGTAGTAGACCACATGAGATCGGTCAATATATCCCGTGGAATAGTTGTCTATTTGCTATTTCGCCAAAATATTTTGTTATTGTTCTTTTGAAATGTTTGATTTGGTTGACAAATATCATCCATGTTTTCTGGTCTTTCTTTCTTTCATGTTGTACATCAGCTCCCCCCAGGGGCAAGAGGACACGGGAGGAGGAGGGTGCTGTTCAACAGGATGCAGGCCAGAATCGGGCAGGCGAGGGCTCCTTTGCTGGCCCCTGTAAGTTTTAATTTTAATATAGAGTATCTATTTTTTCCTAGCGTTCCTCATTCGATTTTTTCTAAATCGTCTTTGATCTTTTTGTAGACTGGATGTAAATTCTTATCCTGCCTCGACTATGACTCCCTGTGGTATTACTAGATTATTCTTATTAGTCTGTCTGTGTAGCTAACTAAGATTGCACATTTGGCAATTCCATTGGACTCCCATTCTAGTCAGCAATAGCTCTATGCACTAGAGCAGTCCTCTGGGATTGTCCATAATGTCTTTTCAAGTCTTCTAAATGTTTATGCTTTGACAATTGCCAACAATAAAAAGGTGAATGCCCACTAAGAAAGAATAAGATACTACTTTACTTTTGGTTTGGATAGGAGGACAATCCATTCTACTACTGTTGCAGGGACAAATCTGCACAAACAGAACTATGGACACTAAATAATGCATTGTTTAGCTTATCAATTATAATAGGCGCTGTTAGACTTTCCACATACCTTAGTGATAACAGACTTTGTAGTTGAACCCCCAATCTCCTTACTGACTAGATAGTGTGGCAGAGTCATTTAGCTCCCAAAGTCACTGATGATTGATCCCCAATGATGATTAGATTATCCAACGCAGTCAGAGTCAAGAAGTGTCAGAGGCACGGACTCATGCTTGCTAAAATTCCAAAACCTTTAGCTCAGCCACTCTAGTCTGGAGGACCAAAAACCACAGAGTCTATTTAAGTTTAAAAGCTTTATTAAAAGTAAACACATTTATTAAAATCAAGTTTGTCATAAAACTAAACGTTTAACTGAAAATGGAAAAGTGCTTAGTGCTGACGATTAATTGGACACATTTCTTGTGGTCGAGCCGAGCTCTTACCTGGTTTGAACTTGATCTTGCTCGTGTTCTTAGAAGTCAAGCTTCTGTCTGTTAGGAGAAAAAGTGGTGCGTGTTAAAAATAAAAAGCAAGCATTCATCAGTTGTGCCAAAAAGTGCAGCAAGACAACAGCCTTCCCTGGAAAAAGGAACATTTTTACTTTAGAGTAGACAGTCACAAATTATTACATTGTTTTCTGTTTTTTTCAAATTTCTTTATTCCTCCTGGACCAAATATTATATAGTAGTGAGTGGTGTATTCTAACATTCTTAAATGTACTTTGTAGGTGGAACATCTGGTGGCGGGGCCAGCACGGAGGTGGTGGTGGTGGTGGATGAGGGGAACACTTCTGGGGAGGATGCGGTGCAAGTGCCGGACGACACCAATGTGCCTGTGAGGGTTCACACGGTGGTGGCGGGCAGAGGTAAGCTATATATTCCTTACTTATTGAGATTTAAGACTGCAGAGTGTGCTTTCTGCACGGGTGCATTATAAATCAACCAGGTAGTAGCCTCCTCTAAATGTACTTCGACTTAGCTGTGAAGTTTTTGGGGAGAAGAATCCCAATTAGATCTGAGATGAACTTGATGGATGGGATGAACGAAAAGCGAAAGAAGGGTGTAAGTAAGTGTGGAAGGACGAGAAATTTAATGATGACTGGCAAAAAAGAATGATATGTGTTTGCTTGGTCCTCGAGGTGGCTGGGAAGGAAAGAATATGGTATTGTGCATGGCTGGGTGAATGATGAAGCAAGGATGGGTGGAAGGATAACAGCCTGGGTGGGTGAAACAGAAACTGTATTTGTGTATATACTTTGAATGGATGGATGCCTGGATCATGGTACTATCTGTCTCTTAGATAGATATGTGTATCTAGAGAGATTAGACGGTCACTGGATGAACTAAGTGTTACTTTGAAGAGCATGTAACACCGCACCCGCACGTCCGTTCCAGTGTAGGAAAGGCAAGGAAAAGAAGTTGTAATTTTGTCCAAATACTACCATAAATAGTAGCAGTAGTTTGTATTGCAACTGCAAGCACAGCATATATCTGGTTATTACGGTGGACACTCCCTACCTCTCTTAATAACTTTAGTTTAGTAGTAGTACGTCATTCATGTGTGGGTGTATCACTGTTCACTCAATATCAAGCAAAGCACCTAAAGTCATCCCATATGTAATCAAATACATCCCATGTGAAGTGATAGATAATCAGATTATTTAGCTTCTTCATTTTCCTTTTCTAGTACTCATTTGCACTGTAGGGTGAAAGCTAAATTAATTAAGCAGTATCCCTTTTAACAGAGTATTCTCAGTGCCACCCGTAATAGAAAAGTAAGAGCTTTACCACCTGCATGTACTGGACCGGTACAGTAACGCAAGTCTGTCTCACTCATCATGGTGTGCAAGTTCACTGCGCTGGCATTATGCCGGCTTGCATAAGATAACGTACCAATTTTCCTAAACAAGAGAGAACAAGAAGAATCAGACTGGTGTACTGTCATAGTTGACTGTAATGGAAGTCCATAGTGCTCGTAGAATTTGTTCCTTAAACTCCCACTAATGTTAGAGCAAGGATGAAGAAGTGGGATGTTAGATAGATACTGTCCTCAATAGTTATGTACTGTGCTTTCAATTTGCTACTTGTACTGTGACACAACTTTCTGCTCAATCATTTTGTGTTAATCTTAAGGAGCATTGGTTACAGACTATGTCTTTCTTTCTTCATATAGTTGCTCCTTCCAAATCAAACAGACCATCAAGAAAGGAGCTGGCTCGAATGGCCTGGCAACAGAGGCTGGATGCCACTGTCACCGAATATCGGCGGCTGGTGGCCCTGGAGGAGGAGGACACGCAGTCTACCGGTACAACATCCACTGGGACAGCTGCATCCTCCTCCGTGCCCCCACGGGCTGCCAGCCAGCGCAGTTCTCCAGCGCTACGGAGCCGGGCTACCAAAGCCAACTGCCACCGCCGAGCAGCAAAGACAGCAGCTGCCCCCCACAGGAGTCGCAAGGCACGCCAGCCCCGCTTATGCCTCAGAGTGTCCTACCTGGAGCAGGAGGTCCTAACGTATAAGACCTTGGTGGAGGGCCTCCGCTCCGACCATGCCACCCTCCGCAAGGAGTATGATGCCCTGGCTGCAAAAGTGAACAGCATCCTGCCGTAGTGTCCCTTGCCCCTTTTTTAGAGACTTTTTGGGGGTGGGAATTGGGAGTTGGGTTGTTTTTGGGACTTTTGAAGGACAATCGTTGGGGTTAGGGACGGTCTTGCGGGAGATTATTTTGTTAGGGCTACAAAAATATACTTTTTGAAACTTTATCTGAGCATACCTGTTTTTTACTGCTTTTGAGTCTGGTGGGTGGGGGTTTAACAGAAAGTTTGTGTTCCTGAAACTTAAGTCTGTGTCATTTTCTTCCTTTAAGTGTAAATGGCTAAATGTTTTCAACACTAAGTGCCTCTCACAGAGTAAGTGAATTCAAGATTCCTAGGACTTTAGTAGTACTACCGTCAATCTCTCGTCTCTCCTAATACTCCATTATACTACCTCCCACCAAATGCTTATCTTACCTGTAATTTGTGTTTGAAAGTAGGGCTAGGCCCAGGGCTGGCTCCACGGGAAATGGCGATTAAGGTTGGCAATCCTGGGCGGATGAAATGTCCTCATTGCGGTGGTACTAGTGGTGTGACACAGTGGCAGGTGCATGCCTATGGAAAAAAAGAAAATGAAACCTGGTTTGTCCTTACTGTAGCATTACAACGGTATGATAGAGAATATAGCAGGTGACAGTACACTAGAACAGTGCCACAATGTAGCCTAACAAATGGTAAAGTATTGAAAGTATAACTAGTACTTGCGTTGAATTTCTTTGACATTGGCTACTACTACAAGAAATAGTACTGAAGCTGAGTAAGTCTAGAATATATCCTCGGATTCCTTCACCAGCCTGTTGCTATGACCTTATCCTCCCCAGCAAGTGTGTGGAATTATTGATGTCATTTAGTCACACATCAATCAAAACCACACAGCCCGGGGGAAGAGGGTTAGGGTTTGGAAACTGGATGGGAATGGGGGTTTCTTTTTGGGTAGGTTTTGTTGAGAGAAGAAAAAAAGCACAGCATGGACAAACAATAATTAAAGATAAATAAATCTTTGGGTACAAAGCTAACCATAAATCTTTTAAGTGACATAAAAGAAGTGCATGCACTACTGCATGCATTGTTACTGAAAAGTAAGTAGTACTTTCGACAACCGTGAATGACAGAATGCGACAGTACAGGGCTGCAGCGTTTTCACTTGCCTATCTCTGCACTCAGAGAAACACTTCTTACATTAAATTAGCTTTAAAAAATAGCCGAAGTAAAACCTATAGAATGGCTGTAGGGATCAATTTAGAAACAGAGAGAGATCCAAGAAATTCAGTCACACTCATAGAAGAAAACAATGGATACTGTATCTGTATGTTGTTGTAGTTGTCCTGTTGAATTTGGTAAGTAAGTTGCACGCATCAAACAATTTCTCTTATTAGCGGCACTCCTCCATTCCAGCTGACGCTTCGTCCATCAATGTTGGTGACCAGAAGACACCCTGTCCACTGCCTGCCTGGTGGATGCTGAATTGCGGCTCGCTAATGTGAAGCCTGACTCCATCCTTTTTTTCCCATTGCACAGATTGAAACCCGGCCTGTAATTATTGACGGAAAAACAGGAAGTGATATTAGAACGCCACTGATAAATAAATACAAGGTATGTACGCTGTGTAGCGCAAAAAGTCACACTTTGAGTTTCCTAATAGACAGTACAATATTTTTGAAAGTGCGTACTCTGAGTCTCCCTTTGAAGGATAAATAAGTATGGGCAAATTAATTTAGCGGATCTTTCCCCTCAAGCTAGGTGTACTGTAAACTGTGTTTTAGAACAAACTTAGACCTACCCAGCAGTGCTCCCACCCAGACCCTTACTAAAGCCAGTCGCAAAAATGTAGAAGACCCCCAATCAGATCTCAAAAAACGAGGCCTAGTAGAAAACTGGTGACAAAACGTACTTTGAAAGTAAAAGAAGTCCCAAATACCCCCTTACCACGTGGATTGTATTCAAACCACTTGCAAGCAAGCAAAAGTATCCATACCCAGCATCGCTCCAAGACTCGCAAACCCCCCCACCCAAACACATGCAATACAAATACTGCTAACCCTAACAAGCCCTAAGTTAAGGATAGTGGCAAAGGCTTTCTTTAACTATGCCAAATCCCCCCTTTCCCACCATGGATTTTCTTCAAATCACTTGCAACCAAAATTACACATTCCCACGAGTGCTCTAAGACCCCAGAACTAAGTTGCAAAAACTTGGAACACCCCGAAACACATGCAATCCTGCTGCTAGGGCTAACCCTAACGAACCCTAAGTTACAAAAAGTGCCAAAAGGCTTTTCCTTATGGATTTTGTCCAAACCACTTCTATCTGGTAATAGACCTTCCCAGCAATGCCCCAAGACCCGCCAACCCACCCGCAAAAAAGCACAACACCCCCAAACAGCGAAAAAGGAAAATCTCATACTTACAATATTTATCGGCCTTCGGTCCAAATGCGCTGTGCAGCTAGGTCATAACTCCCGTTTTCCACCACGGATTTCCTGAAAAGCAAATGCAATCAAAATTAGACTGTCCCAGCAGTGCTCCCAGACCCCAAAACTCACCCACAAACACTCGGAACCCCCCAAAGAGCACCTCAAAGGCAAGCAAGTCAGCAAAAACGCAAATAAAATGTCGCCTCCGATTTGGTCCAAACCACTTTTATCCGGTATTAGAGCTTCCCAGCAATGGCCCCAGAGCCTTCAACCCAGGCGAAAACTTTTAGAAAACCCCCAAACAGCCAAAAAGCAAAAGTACAAAAATGGGGACTTAGTCATTTTCTTGGCAATTTCCAAAATCACTCCGCGCGCGCTCTGCAGCTAGGCCCTAACTCCCCTCTGCTACCATGGATTTGCTTCAAACCTCTTACAATCTAAAGTATCCATAGCCAGATGTGCTCCCAGACCCCGAAACCCACCCACAAACACCAGGAAGCCCCCCAATCAGGCCCCCGAAAACGCTACATTGAGCAAAATGTCAGAAATAGCAAAAAAAAATTCTGCATGGATTTTGTCCAAACCACTTCTATCCGGTATTAGACCTTCCCAGCAATGCCACAAGACCCGCCAACCCACCCGCAAAAGAGCATAGCACCCCCAAACAGCCAAAAAGGAAAATCTCATACTTACAATATTTATCAGCCTTCGGTCCAAACGTGCTGTGCAGCTAGGCCATAACTCCCGTTTTCCACCACAGATTTCATGAAAAGCAAATGCAATCAAAATTAGACTGTCCCAGCAGTGCTCCCAGACCCCAAAACTCACCCACAAACACCCGGAACCCCCCCCAAAGAGCACCTCAAAGGCAAGCAAGTCAGCAAAAACGCAAAAAAAAATTCGCCTCCGATTTGTTCCAAACCACTTTTATCCGGTATTAGAGCTTCCCAGCAATGGCCCCAGAGCCCTCAACTCACCTGCAAAGAAGTAGAACACCCCCACAAGTGCAGAGTCTTTCTTCATTGGGCGTAATCCAGCCCTCTGCTTTGAGGGAAATAGGAGTCTGGAGGAGGAGGATAGAGGAGCATGTTCTTGTGAACTTGTGAACCTGAGGAATGCAGACTGCAGCACCTTCAAATCAATAAGCAAACAAGTGAAGACAGTTCTGCTGATGGGCTTGTTTTTGTGATTAGGTGATTAAAGTTTGAATTATATTAACTGTGCACAACAAAGAAAGACAGACACACAGGAATAAAAGTGAATAAGGACGAAAAAGAAAGTTATTGATTCATTGTCTCATTTTCAGGGCTCGGTGTCAGGGAATAAGAGTAAGGTTTGTCATCATACTCTGCGAATTCAGGCAGGATGAGGTCAGTGTCACCTAACAGAGAAGAAATTCCCTCATCTACGTTGCTGTCCACCTCGTCTTCATCCGGCGTGCTTTCTCGTACTTTGTAATCTGGTGGTATGAGGTGCTGATTCATCTTGATCATTGTTAACCTCTCCACATTTTTGGGCGAGAGGCGGCTCCGTTTGGAAGTTACAATGTCACCAGCAGAACTGAAAATACGCTCAGAAGACACGCTTGCGAGTGGGCAAGACAAGTAGTTTATAGCCAGGTAGGAGATCTGTGCCCACAATTCTTTTTCCCATGCCAATACGCCAATGGGTCAGCATTAACATAGACCTCTGTTGAGTCATTCAGATAGTCCTGCACCATCGACTCAAGGTCCTCCAAGGTTCCTCCACTTGCTTACTTTTTGCTGTGACCTTTTGAGAACCAAACCCAAGCCGAGTTAGCCAATCCTCTTCTGCATCCAATGTTACTGTTGTGTCTGGTGCAGATGATACGGTTGCCGGTGTCTTTAACGGCTGAGAGGTCACTTGTGCCACAGCCACAGGTGCAGAAGTGGATTCGTTTGACTGGGGATGGCCTGCTGATGCTGATGTACTGCCTTTTCCTTCAATTTGCTGCCGTTCTCTTTCAAACCTCTTGGCTGACAAGGCTAGCCAACGTTTGTACTTTGTAACATCTTCATCACCAAAAGGAAAGAATGCTCTGCCTGCCAGCGCCTTTTTGTAGCGTGGATCCAGAATAGTAGCACAAATGTAATGCTGTTCTGAGTGGATCATTTTAAGACGTTCATCACCAAGTAGGCGCTCTAACAGTTTCTCCGCCAAAACAAAAGTGTCTTGCTTTTTTTCATCTTTTTGAAACATAGAAGACACCGCCTTCAGTTGGTGCTCCAGAATGGGATAGCTTTTCCCAAACTACAGTCCTCCTTGCTGACGGCACGCGTGAAGACCTCAAAAGGACGAAGCATGTCTGTCAGGCTTTTAACTAGGTTCCATTGCGCCGCATCTAGCCTCAGGTCCTTCTGACCCAGTGTTAAGAAATAGTGATCGAGTACCGTATACTGCTCATACAGAGGCTCAAGCATGTAGAAGGTTGAGTTCCAACGTGTTGCCACCTCCTGGATGAGTGCTTTCACTGGCATTCGACGTTCATGTAGCAGGCTCCTCAGATGCTTCAGGCCTTAAAAGAATGGAGGAAATGGTTGCACATTCTTCGGCAGGTGGCCACTAACTCGCACACTGGACTGTCTTCATCACTCAAGAATTTTTTAACAACCAGGTTTATACAGTGCGCCAAACACGGCACTCTGAAATACTGACCCAGCTCCATGGCCTTAAGTACATTGGCGCCATTATCCGTGGAAACATAACCAATCTGGCATTTTTTTAGGGACAGCCAGTGAAAGACCTTTGTGTTAAACTCATTCAAAATGTTTTCTGCTGTGTGACGTTTCTCCAAGCCAAACATGGCTAGTGTTGCATGTTTCCGAGCAGCTTTAAAAACTTGGTCCGGGTCAACACCTGCGTTTAGCTTTGCTTTAACCCCTGAAAAAGAGACCCAGTGTGCAGTGATGCACATGTAATCAGCGCCTGCGCCACTGGTCCACATGTCTGTTGTCAGATGTGTAGTGTGATCAGCACTCTTCTGCAAAGCTGCCCCAATCACCTCCAGCACATCTTCATGTAGTGCTGGAACCGCAACTCTGGCAAAATAGAACCGGCTAGGAACCTTCCATTTAGGGCAGAGCGCTGCCACTAATTCTAGAAAACCAACCCCTTCTACAAAAGAAAAAGGGAGAAGGTCCAGAGCTAGCATTTTAGCCAGCTTAGTGTTATACAGACGCGTCAGTGGGTGGTTGCGTTCATATGGCGCGTCTGAAAAAACATGGTTCTAATGTTGCCCTGGACCAAGCATTTACGGGATGATGATGATGATGACTTCTTTGACCCAGTTACGCTCGCTGATGAACTTTTTCGCATTGGTGTCTCACTCTCTCCCACGCTCTTAGTGTGGCTCACATGGGGTGTGCTGCTGACAGGGGTACTGGGTGTAAGTGAAGTGTTTGACACGTCTTCTTCCTCCTCGTCATCATCAGATGAAACATCAACGTTTTCTTGACTTGCAATTCGGGCTTCCTTGATCTCCTTTAGGTGCGCAAACCATTGCACAGCGTGCTGTCTCCTAAGATGACCTCTCTGGCCTCCGGTACCATAGTTGGTACCAAACTTACCACGACTAACTGCAAGCTTACAAATGCTACAAATGGCGAAGTTTTCCTTTTTTGGGCAAACACTAAAGAAGTCACAAACAGGGGACTTGAATTGTCTGTGGGGGCCGGAGGAGGCGGCGATACTGGTGGTGGTGGTCATGCTGATAATGCCAGATGAAGTGGAGGATGTGGATTGCCGAACTTTAGTACGTTGTGCACTTTCACCACCACTAATTGAGGTCGACTTGGATGGAGGTCCCTTCTGGCGAGGAAGAAATATGGAAGCGGTACGTGTTGGTATACTAGTTAACTCCAATGATTGTGGTGTTTCCACTGCCTCCTCGTCGACAACATCATCATCACGGTAAGCAGCTTCTCAGGCTAGGGTCAAAATGTTTGTTTGCTGCATGCCCGCTGGGGCTGCAGTGACCTTTATGATGACTGGGTCGTCGTCGTGAGAGTCTTCATCAGCAGCAGTATCCGCCACTTCATGTTGAGCCTCATCACACTCCATAACTATGAGACTTTGGACGAGCTTCCTTTTACGCTTAACTACCTTTGTCAGATCATGGTGTGCCTCACTCTCAGACGGCAGTGGTGCTGGTTCCCAATTTTGATCCGTATCATCAGAAGGTGTGCTTGAAGAAGATGTAGACACCACCCTTGATCTCTTCCTTGCTAGGGGTGTGGAAGACAATGAATGATCATCAGGAGGAGTGGCTTCCTCAAATGATACCTCGCCTTGATTGTCGATTTCCTGATGTGCCCCTACTTCGGGAGGAACAACTATTGTGGGCACTTGTGACCCTCCATGCACCTCTGCTTGCGCATCTCCTTGCGCTGCCTCTCCTTCCACTTGTACTTGGCCTTGTACTTGCACATGTGGTTGTTGTTGCGGCTGTGGTTGTTCAACACTCGTCAGATGAGTTACAACAACCTGTGTTGATTGGGGGACCTTGCTGCTACTTTCTTGCGATGAGCCAACATCACTGGTCGATGGTGATTGAACAACTAGACTAAGTGCCTCTGCAGCACTGAAAGGCTTGGACTTAAGTTGGCGTGGTGGTGGTGGTGGCACTGAGCCCAATGGAGCAGGGGTGCTGCTCCCAGCTTGGTCCCCAGCAGATCCCGCTGCTGCTGCAGGCGTACTTTTTTTTTTACTCCCAAAAAATGTGGCGGCCGGCACACCAGTCTCCTTGGTAACTTGCTTCTTCTGCTCCTTACTGGCAACTTCCTTGCTAGAGGAGCTACGGGGAACTTTTTTTGGGGCCATCTTCTTCAGAGCAGGTCAGAACAGCAGGCCGCAGTTGACCGAGTTGCAGAGTTGTCTGTGGCCAGACGTGACGTCGCGTGACGTTATGCTGCACACACACACACGGCTGCAGGACTTCTTCCTGGCACTGGTGGTTCTCTTGAGTCTTGTGCACCTAAAAGCAATGGAAGACAGAGGAACATCAGTTCAGATATACACCCCAAAAAATCGAAAAACACAGAAAAATCAGCACAATCCCATGCCATCCATGATGTTTAAATTCAAGACACCCCACAGAAAGACTAGGCCCATGCACCACTCACTAACCCTGGTGAAAAGGCCACAACAACAGCCCAAAAAAATGAAAATCACAGAAAAATCAGCACAATCCCAAGCCCTCCATGATGTTTAAATTCAAGACACCCCACAGAAAGACTAGGCCCATGCACCCCCCACTACCCCTGGGCATAAAGGTTGAAAGCTAGGCAAAATGGTTGAAGACCTAAGAACACTGTCTGCATTCAAAATGGCCCCTGCCTCCCAGCACATGGCCAGGGCCTGCCTGTAACAGCACTCAAAATGGCCCCCACCCACATGGCCTGTCCCCATGAACACCCCAAAAAATCGAAAAACACAGAAAAATCAGCACAATCCCATGCCATCCATGCCCTCCATGATGTTTAAATTCAAGACACCCCACAGAAAGACTAGGCCCATGCACCACTCACTACCCCTGGTGAAAAGGCAACAACAACAGCCCAAAAAATCGAAAAACACAGAAAAATCAGCACAATCCCATGCCATCCTGGCCCTCCATGATGTTTAAATTCAAGATACCCCACAGAAAGACTAGGCCCATGCACCACTCACTACCCCTGGTGAAAAGGCCACAACAACAGCCCAAAAAAACGAAAATCACAGAAAAATCAGCACAATCCCAAGTCCTCCATGATGTTTAAATTCAAGACACCCCACAGAAAGACTAGGCCCGTGCACCACTCACTGCCCCTGGGCATAAAGGTTGAAAGCTAGGCAAAATGGTTGCAGACCTAAGAACTCTGCCTGCATTCAAAGTGGCCCCCTGCCTCCCAGCACATGGCCAGGGCCTGCCTGTAGCAGCACTCAAAATGGCCCCGACCCACATGGTCTGTCCCGATGAACACCCCAAAAAATCGAAAAACACAGAAAAATCAGCACAATCCCATGCCATCCATGCCTTCCATGATGTTTAAATTCAAGACACCCCACAGAAAGACTAGGCCCATGCACCACTCACTACCCCTGGTGAAAAGGCCACAACAACAGCCCAAAAAATCGAAAAACCCAGAAAAATCAACACAATCCTATGCCATCCAGGCCCTCCATGATGTTTAAATTCAAGACACCCCACAGAAAGACTAGGCCTGTGCACCACTCACTGCCCCTGGGCATAAAGGTTGAAAGCTAGGCAAAATGGTTGCAGACCTAAGAACTCTGCCTGCATTCAAAATGGCCCCCTGCCTCCCAGCACATGGCCAGGGCCTGCCTGGAGCAGCACTCAAAATGGCCCCGACCCACATGGTCTGTCCCGATGAACACCCCAAAAAATCGAAAAACACAGAAAAATCAGCACAATCCCATGCCATCCATGCCTTCCATGATGTTTAAATTCAAGACACCCCACAGAAAGACTAGGCCCATGCCCCACTCACTACCCCTGGTGAAAAGGCCACAACAACAGCCCAAAAAAATCGAAAAACCCAGAAAAATCAACACAATCCCATGCCATCCAGGCCCTCCATGATGTTTAAATTCAAGACACCCCACAGAAAGACTAGGCCCGTGCACCACTCACTGCCCCTGGGCATAAAGGTTGAAAGCTAGGCAAAATGGTTGCAGACCTAAGAACACTGCCTGCATTCAAAATGACCCCCTGCCTCCCAGCACATGGCCAGGGCCTGCCTGTAGCAGGACTCAAAATGGCCCCCACCCACATGGCCAGTCCCCATGAACACCCCAAAAAATCGAAAAACACAGAAAAATCAGCACAATCCCATATCATTCATGCCCTCCATGATGTTTAAATTCAAGACACCCCACAGAAAGAC